>NC_134573.1:171184352-171356852 GCF_050947875.1 Dermacentor variabilis | reverse complement strand
GCTGCACGCCTTGAATAATAAGACGCTTAGAAACGACAGTAGCCAGCATTAATGCAGAGACGTTCGGTGGAGAAAGACAGATATCAGAAAAAAAGGAAAGAAGAAAAGAAGCAAGTGATATTACCTAAACTAGCGCTTGGTTGACGACCTTTGGTGGGAGGAGAGTAACAGGAGATTAGAAATATGAGAAAGGGAAGTAGAGAGAAAGACGGCGCCTAATGTGTGCACGTGCATGGACAGCGCAACGCAGTCGAATGCTTTCACGCAGTTCAATCGTTCTCGAAATACATCGAACAATTTCCTTCATCTTGCGGCCCAACGAGAGCGGAAATTTAGTTAAAGAATTCGGGTAGTTTAACAGCTAAATGGATCTCGTTGGCTACCAAAAGCTAGCGGAAGAAACGAATTGAGAACATAACAATTTCATGAATAGACAAAATGTATTCTACATGTGCAGAAACAAGCGCAATAACGTAGCCGTACTCCGAAACTTGACAACGACACTTGCAACTTTTTGCTGGCGCTTGAGAGTGATTTGGATTCCAGGATCGAGGCTATTTTTTCAGTAAGGCGATTTTTGGAGTTCATGTGAGCAGTAAGAGGCTCGAGCTTCTTTATCCTTGCTGAATCATAGAGTCCACTGCATCTCACGGAATGGGACCGTGCATGGTGCTGCCGTCTGTGGGGCTGCCTAAGAACTTCTATATAAATCAAGCTTGCGCTTTTCTCGGCGGCACGGCGCCATCTCGTGGCAGCAGATGGAGTTTTTCAGGAGAGCGCCCTCTGTCGACTTTTCGCGAAGAAGGATACTGTCTTGCTGCAGGGTCGATCGGCGTGGTCCTTCTCCATTTCTTTCCTTTCCCTCTTCTTCTTGCCTCTCTCTCTATCTCCATCTCTCTTTCTCTCTCACACACACATGTACCCTCTTTCCCACACACGCATGCGCACTCCCCCCCTCTCCCTCTCTACCGTATTGTGTGCTCTTCTCCATCAGCGCTCTTTCAGTGTGGCTCGCGGTGTTTGGCTCTTTCAATAGGAAGCGGCCCCCGTCGCCTCCGTGTTTGCCCGGCGCGAAGCAAATTTAATTGAAGAGGCGCGACATTCCTGATTGCGCCGTAACTCTTTTTTTTTTTTTTTTGTTTGCGCAAGTTCTTGACCGCTCAACTCGCTGCTCTTCTGTGGACGGTGCTGTTTGAGTCACCCGGCACAAAACGATGGAGAATAGAAGCGGTGTTCGGGGCTGCCGAGAGAAAGTGCTATTTATTCACAATTAAGTACGCTTATTTGCGCGGAACACTGAAAAAAAAGTGTCCAAATTTCGGCACAAATGCCGGTTTGCTCACTTCGCCTTCGCAAAAGGTAAAGTAACGCTTGAATTGTTTACCTGTAAAGCGTGCTCTTCCGCAACATCACTTTGTGTGCAAAAAAGCCAACTTTAAATATGCGCCTTTTTTTTTTTTTATGGCGCAACAACAGTAAAATTGTGCTTGTTTTCATTTAAGTGCTGAAGTAGTTGCTATTTATTGAATATAAGGTAAACTGAACATTAATTGTTCCCACTAAGGCTAGTAAAATATGTAAAAAGTGAGCGTTTGGTTAAGTCATTTGTTCACGAGTAAGGTAGGTTTGTTTTAACTTCCTTTGACCCTATAAACAAGTTAGTTATCGCCATTCTTCTCAATTTGAAAACTAAACCAGGAGTGATAACTTAAGGAAATAAAAGGCAGAAGCCTAGTGCAAAGGCCAAAATAAACGAATGCTTCAAGCATCCTCTTCTTGCCAACAATTTTGTTAAAGGAACGGATACTACCTCTTGTGACAGCCTTGCGCTCTTATTCAATATGCAAAATCAACAAAGCTAAATGCGATGTCGTTGCATATACTATGTGTTTGCGAAACGAGCTTTTTACCTTATCCAACTTGAGAGATGGTCAATTTGTCCGCGCGCGCATACCAGTCTAAACAGCTTAAAAACCAGTCTGAACACGTGCCCGTGCCATTTGAACAAGGAATTGGCTTTTCGAGTTACCAGAGACTGTTCGCCAATAATGTATAAAAGACATCGTTCGGCATGACTGCTCGTTAGGCTAAGAAGAAGAAAGCAACAGACCAGACCACAGCACAACACAACGTAACAGAGCAGAGGAGAAGGGAACCGAACCAAACCAAACGGAGCGCTACGCAGCGCAACGATATATATCATTACGGGGGAAAATATTTACAGGGGATATATGAAGGGTATACTAGCTAACTTTATCCAGAGTTTTAAGATATGCGAAAGCCACGTAGCTCAACAAAACCAAGGTAATGTTCCTTGCAGTCGCTTAGAGATACTCAGATTTTTTTTTTTCATTCTACCTAATTACAGCGAGCCCGCTATGCGGCGATGAGGCTAGGCCTCCCTGTCCCCACGTGGGAGCTGCCAGCGGTGCTGTTCTAAGTGCAGCGCTTCTCAGGACCTCATTAAACTTCTTCGTCTGTCTGTCTAATTACAAAATTAGTCGTAATTAATTAATGAACTTCTCAAATAATATAAATTGATAAAAAAGGTCAATGAGAAAATTGTGGAGCAACATGAAAAACTCCCGATACAGCTTTCTGTTGCTCAATACGTGCGACGTAAAAGTGTTTTTCCGAGCGTGAAAAGAGCCTGCGAATACACACAGTGCCTCGAGCGGCCGCTCGTGTGGCGATTTTGCGTGCTTTTGCGGCCTCCTTTATATATATATATATATATATATATATATGTATATATATATATATATATATATTGAGCTCTAATTACGGTCCTCAGGCCAAGGGAACCGGTCTATGTATGAAATGAAATATCATGACCATAGAAGCTACTAACAAGTGCGTCATATGGGATGGCGTTCAAGAGGTTAACCATGCATTATTGACATTTACTAAATCGCCTGGAAACATTGAATTCGCGTGGTTCTTCGGCTGTTATATTTTTAATTCTACCTATAAATATATTCAGTTAAAGCTGCAGGACATTAATCTCTGTTGTGCGTTGTTTAAGACCTAATCCACCATTGGCATGTTACATGAGCTCCCCGAAGAGTACTGGCACTTAGCGCAAACCGAAGTCAAACGTGTGCTTGGTCTGATGGAACCGGATCTAAATGCCAACAAATACGTTTATTTGCAGGTGCTGTGGGGAGAGCTGCTTCAGCTGCTACTGCTGCTATGGTACCAAGCGGTGCAAGTTGTACCAGTTACAGGACTCAGTGCTCGTGAGTGGAGTCGCTTTTTGTTGTCTCAGAAAGGGACTGAACGCTTCACAACGTTCTCTGGCGTGCTTTGCGATAGTAACTGGGGTGAAGCACGCATGTTGTTACCTTAAAACTTTTTAGCGCCCCCACTTAACCTTGTAGACCAGAACTCTTCTGGGATAAAATGGGAAAGAGCATCAAGTAGATTATAACCAAAGTAAATGGTATTTCCCTGTAAATCCGTTCAACCATCCTTACCCGAGGAAGGAGTGTTGCTGTGTGACTTAGCGCTTAACTACGACGGTATAGATGGTGCAAAGAATACAATGTGTGTACGAATACTGTATCCTTCGCGCCAGCTATCCAGGTATTGTTACCATTTTTACTTACAGTAAAACAATGGTCAAAGTGAACGTCATTAATCCTTTGTAACTCGGAAGGCACCCCTCTAGAAATACTATTTCAGCGCGCAAATGCGCCCTATTGGTCGTTGTGAGTGAGAGAACCTCTTCCTCGATATATCTTAACCCGTGAAAAGGGCAAAAGCGGTTCTATATTATGTTTGCAGATTGCCGATGCGTGACGTTCGACGACATGTATGGAAAGGAGTACGGTGTGTTCACCTCTCCAAACTACCCGGTGCCGTACGAGGAGAACATCGAGTGTGTTTTGTTTCGTTTCATTGGAAATCCCGACCAGATCGTGCGCATATCATTCGAAGAGTTCGACGTGCAACGAAGCAACCTCGAGTGAGTGATTTCTGTCTTTCGTTTAGAATGTTTACCCTCTACGGGTGATAAGTGTTACCGCTCATTCATATATAACTCAGATCAGCTTAAGATTCTTTTAAAAGTACTTGAGCAAATCCCCAAGAATCTCAAGTATGCTAAACAAGCAACTCTAAGGTCCCAAAGCATCATTTAGGGAAAAAAGAATATCAGACGCTTACGTCGGCGGTATGGTGCGTGTTCAATACCCTTCGAAAATGTCCCGTCTTACGGTACAAGAATGTGTAAAAAAAAAACAGCGTTAATACTTATTCAATCACAGCATTCGTGGCGTGAAAATTGGCTTTGACAGTCATTGTTGTCAATCTGGCGCGGTGTAACAATGTATTGAAATGAGGTTCAAATCCACCTTATCCTGCCTTCTATTCTCTTGACTGTTGTAAGTGTTAGCTCAGGAAATGCTCGTGAAAAAATTTCTTAGAACTACAATGTCCATCGCAAACGCATTTTCCCTCTAAAACACACGAAACATCCGCCAAATACAGTGGAAGATCCACTAGAATGATAACAATATTCATAATTTAAAATGTAGGCTTCAGCTTCTATGAAACCCGTTTCCCTGATTTGATGTTTCAATTAAACACAATGCATGCTTAAAGAAAGAAATAAGTTTACCTGAGCCATTCTTCAAGACTGTTCTGATAGTCTGAGTTTTATCGAAGGCCCTTCTAGTTCTGCGGTTGCATATATCAGATGAAATAATAATTGCAATAAAAATACGGCGCCACTGCCGTTGGAGATTCCACCATCACGCCGGTTTTTTTTTCTTTTTGGCCTCTCTCATCGCATAACACGTTGCGGAAGATTTCAGATCTAAAAGTGACGCTTTTCTTTGCAAACCACGCTGGGTTTCCTTACCGTAACTGTGGCCTGGCTGTTCCCTTGCCAAATAGGCGAACCCAACCACAGAGAAGCATGCCCGCCGCCGCGTCACTGGGTTCCTTGCAGCACCACCAGATGGCGCAAGCTTTCGCGCATCCGGATGAGAAAAAATATTATGGAAATGTTTACGAAAATGCTCGAATGAAAGACATGTAGAGTATACCTGATTAACTCAAGCAGGGTGTGCGACTATTTGTCATCGCCCCGTTTCAAAGGAGATGACAATAAATCATCATCATCATCACCGTGATAGCAGTGGCGCCGGCCGTGCGGGGGAAGCAAATCAAGAACCAGAAAGCTCGGCTTCGCGCATCCGCAGCTGCACGGTAATGAGGAAATAAACACTTTTTTGCGGATAGAATGGATTCAAATTGCGCTGCGTACGTATGCCCATGCTGCCTCTGAAACTATGATGCGTTCAAGGAGTCCGTCCTACTTGCTAGCAGTCAGCAACTCCGCTCATCCAAAGGCGCGTTATAATTTGTGTGCGGCCGCGCTTGTGCGTGCGTATGTGCGTGCCTGCGCGTGTGTTTGTGTGAATGTGTGTATGTGTGTGTTGGTACATGTTTTTCAACTCTTCATGCGTTCACGCAAAGCTTCACAGTATATAGATTCCAAATCGTTGGATCTCCTGCACTTGTTTTTGTTTCTTTTGTTTTACACCTCGTTTCCGCACGCCCCAAGCAGCGGCTGGGTGGATCAACGATCAATATATTCGTTGTATATGCGCCTGTCTGTTGGTGCATATGCTGTTTGAGTGGTTGTGCGCTCACTGGGTATACCATAGCTATCAATCAACACCTGGAGCAGTATGCTATAAGCGATAGGCTACGCCAACATTCCCAGCATCTCTCACCCTTTCTCTTATGCGTTGAGCAAAATTTGTGGCCTGTCTTTACAATGTTGATGCCAGCCACGTGAACAGTTTATTTTGCCGTACAATGTTGCGATGTGTCATTGGCTTTCTGCCGGCAACGTTTCACGCATCCAGGTGTGTGTACGGTGACTACGTGAAGCTGTTTCTGCACCTGGACAAAGAAGAGGCGGTGAACAATCGGAGCCCGTACAACTCAATCCTGTGCGGCAAGATCAACGACATCGAGCAGACCCACTACTCCTCGGGGCACGCGCTCATCTTCGAGTTCCACTCCGACTGGCGCCAGGGTAACAACTCTGGCTTCCGCGGAACGTACAGATTTCTCAGCAAACGTGAGTGACCGACACACGCCGTTTCAATTCGCGGTACCGGAGACGAATGGCAGCTGAATCCATAGAAAGCCATAGTGCACGCTATAATCGGATTGGTCTTCAGTTCTTGCGTTGTGGTGGAGCAATAATAAATGTTTGTTCCTATTATTTGGAAGCGTTGAAATTTCAATTATGTACCGATACCTATTTATCCAAAGTAGCTCAAAACAGAAAAAGATGTTACAGCTCTTTCCCTCTCCGTGTTCCTGTTGTGACTCAAAATTTTCTTTAAGTCATGCCTGTATACTTGCTGCAAGACATATATCTCTGGTCGTGTCTGTTATCGGCGTTTTAGACCACTGCATAGCCAACTGAGTGCCAGACTACAAATGTTTTTCATTACTCGTATTGTTTTTTAATCTTCCCACCAAGCTCTCTGCGTACGCGCTGTTCTACGCTTATAAAATGGGAACATTGCAATCGTCATGAGGCCTTAGCAAGCCACCTTAGTTTGGGTCTTCTATTGTGTTTCTGGAAGCAATAGACTGTAAAATAATGGACTCAAATTTATTTAAAGGGAGAAATAGAGATAGAGAGGCTAAAGTCACGCTTGCAGCCAATTCAAGACCTCTAGGGACTAATCCTGCTAGTGCGTAACGATATATTCACGCGATAGATGGGTTCGCGGAAAAAAAACACACGCAGCAACAAAGGCAGTGGATGGTCAAACCAAGGCAAGGCTTTGCCCACAGCATAAGAGCAGACAATGAAGCCAAAGATCAGGTAGACCAAAGTCTTTCCAGCAAGTCTACAAGAAACGCCCGTAGTAGCAACTTCTCAAAAACTACTCAACCTGGTCGCTTCAATGGGCACTGTCAAAGACAACTGTAACCATACAAGGATCATTTGTGTCTGACATAGTAAGATGTGCTAATTTGATAGCGGCTATCATAAGGACGAAACTAGAAAGAATTAGTTTGCGTAGAATCGGCGCTGTTGTTCCCATCAGTCAGGTGTGCATTCGTCACCGCCAATATTCTTGAGGTAAGACCGGGTCACCGTTATTTACCTTTCCATGCACACCGTGAACAACGACGTCTCAACATGCAATTTGCTGTCCATCCACGTTGCATGCCAGGATTCACGAACCACTTAGTTTGAGTGGAAATTAAGACATACTAACAGCTTTCTCGTTCACATTTACATTTATAGTCATTTATCTGATATTGTTTCAATGCAGAAATTTGAATGTTCGTAAAGAATACAAGGTTTATTAAGGACCCAAATATGGCAAGAGAGAAACGGGCACTAGAATAGGAATTAGAAGCTGTTAGAGTAGAATTTCGACAGTTTGGTGCCCGTATTTCGCGCGCAGTGTCACCATATGATGCGTAAGTACACATAAAGTTACACCCAAGAAGTATACAAAATAAACGCACGTGAACACGCAAGAAGTGCACCAGATTACAGTTCAGATAATCCAAATGACTACAATTTGCGCGAATACCTTAAAGTAGAGGCCGAATTTCATTGATCTCAAAATTTTAGGCACGTCTCAAATAAGGCACAATACAGATAAACTAGAATGCGCAGCGATTGTACTCTAACGTATCAGTGTAAGTCCTATTGGAGTACCTCTGCTTACAGTGCAATTCTGATTGGCCGTTCTTCCCCCGCAGGCCAGTTCGAGACCGATGGCCAGGCCGTTGCCGACAGCCGCTGCAGTTTCCTCATGGAGAGCGGCAACCGCAGTTCGGGTCGCTTCTTCTCGCCTCAGTACCCGAGCTCGTACCCGCGGGACATCAAGTGCGCCTACAGCTTCCTGGGGCGAGAGAACGAACGTGTCAAGGTGCTCTTCGAGCAAGTGCGCCTGCAGCGTGGAGACTTCAGGTGTGTTTCCCACCTGCGTCGTGCAAGTGCTCTCCCTCCATTTGCTCTGGCAGCAATGTAGAAGAAAGACGAAATATTATCAAAGCTCCGAGAAACTCACCGTACAGCATGCTGTATATATAGGGCAGTTATATATATCGGTACACTAAAAAGAGGGAGCGATGCAGAAACTAACGAAATGCGTTCATTGGCCGCTTGGGAAACATGGGGAAAAGGAAGGTGCTGACGCGTCGGAACTTATTACGGCTTGTTGTTCCTCAACTGTAAACGAGAAAGGTCATGCATTTATCTTTTGAGACGCTTGTCACTTTCTTGTTCTTAATTATCAACTAGGAATCCGTAAAGCATGAGCAACATCATTCACCTCTATTGAAAGCCCACCCCTTGTGTTTGACAATCATTATCGTCAATATCTGCTATATTTACTCCCCCATTTCTGAACCGCCGTTGATTAGAGTACTTTCATCTCTTTATTTTGTACGTCTCCTGCCTGACTGTAGAGCCGACGCACCTTTATCACGGCCTGAACTTACGTAGCACATTATATATTAAGCCGCTATGTGTGCTTCTGGGGACAGTGGGTTCATCCATGGCGCTCCTGTGTCTCTTACCTGTCTCCCTTTCTTCATGTTCCGTACTTCGCGCTAGGAACACCATGTTTAGCAAGCATAGAGACCAACAAGCCCAAGAATAAGTCGTTCTGGGGTACATACAACGCTGCTTTCTTTTGAAGAGAACACGCGAATGTGAGGCTCACAACTTGGGGAGCTGACTACCTGGGGGCGGTGGAGGAACAGTATTGAAGCGACTTCCAGGCGAGTTGTAAGCAGTCAGCGCCACCTCTTCGATTTCGTCTGCTGTAAAGCCGCACGCTTACGGAGCTGCTGAAAAATGAAATTTGCTAACGCCCAACACTCGTGCGTTGTCTTTAATGCTATACCCAAATGTGCAGACAAGCACGCGATGGTACTCCATAAAAGGCGCAAGTGCCACCGGGTCGCCAGGTTCCGCGCCTAACTGCTCGTCCTCCTTTCACACGCGGCTTTCTGCTTCGACCCGCGCAGCTGCTTCAACAGTCCGGACGTGATCCTGGTGCACGACGGACGGGACGGCAGCGCTCCCGTCATCGGACAGCTCTGCAATCACAACGTCTGGGTCGAGATGATGTCCACGGGACCCGACTTGTACGTGACCTTCAGCGCGCAGAGCCACTTCCCGGGGCGCGGCTTCATGGCCAAGTACACCTTCTCCGAGACTCCCTACAATGGCACGCTCGACCAGCTCGTCTCCATCGGTGAGCTATGCCGTCTGCGGGCCGTACCGCCGCGGGCGCTTGATGCGACTCGCCTGGACGATAACAATGCACCTAGCGCGTTTACGATATGTGCCTCCTTGTTAAGACACGGGCATAGGGATATCCGCGATCACATTCCTTGTTTGATTGTTCGAGGCTGCAGCAGTTACTATTGTTTGACTGCTGATATTACCCAATCCCTGTTTCGATCGCTCTTCCGACAGTGCATTTTCAAACGCTACGCGGCTTCGAGCTTTTGTAAGTTGCGCAACCTGGCGCACTGCGCAGTTTTTGGTAGCAGTTACACAAGCGCTTCGTCAAAGCCACTGATGTCTTGGAGGAAAACGAGCTGGCCGCTAGAAGCGATCCACGAGATGGTCAGCTGAAAGGCGGTATTTCTTGTGCAGATGCGATTTGAGTGATTTTACGCATCGTTGAGTCAAATGTATGGTAAATCGCCGGAGTTAACACGTCGTTTTAACGCGGTAGCGTTAAGGGCCGCTTGTCGCAGAATATCCTGCGTCGGCGTCCAGCGTCGACCGTCCTTCCGTCAACAAATCATTTCAGAGCATGCATACCCTAAGTATGCACAGCTGGGCTAGTTGGTTGTGAACCACAACCAACTAGCCCAGCCGTCCATACTTAGCGATATACTTTCTAGTACATTGGGCCCTGTCTCCCCTCCTCTTATGCGTGCGAACCCTTCCTCAACCCTTACCCGCCGTGGTTGCTCAGTGGCTATGGTGTTGGGCTGCTGAGCACGAGGTCGCGGGATCGAATCGCGGTCACGGCGGCCGTATTTTGATGGGGGCGAAAACAGCCGTGTACTTAGATTTAGGTGCACGTTAAAGAACCCCAGGTGGTCGAAATTTCAGGAGTCCTCCACTACGGCGTGCCTCATAATCAGAAAGTGGTTTTGGCACCTTAACCCCCATAATTTTTTTTTCCTCGACCCTTGTCAACCTTTTAGCAGTGACCACATGCCGTGCACAATCACGCATACCCAACCACTCATACTCATACCTCATTCATACCTTGTCTTTCATTCTTTACAAAGGTATTCCTCGGAAGTTTGAGAATGACAGCCCACAAACAAATGTCATGTAAAAAAACACCAACACCACATACCGTTTTTGTTAGATCTTCTCAGACTGAAATATTAAAAGTGGGAAACAGTAATAGGAGATCTGCCCACGCAAGAGGCCGCATTTGTACCAGAAAGCTCGCGTTCGTGCGTAGCGTTTGCCGCCAGCGCATCCCGGTAAACATTACGGGTTCATAAGCTGCACTTGCCGGGAAGCGTGAAAAGCAATCACGGATCTTTGAGTGCTATCGCGTTCCACTCTTAAACGCGAAGCTTAAGCGTCCTCCATATTTTTAGTGTCGGATCCCCTTTGAGTACTCTTTGCCTATAATCGTCTTACCGACGTGTATTTCTACTGCCGCATCATAGAACCACCTGTGTAACTCATCGCCTGCTGTTTTCAGCATTCATTTGTCTACGACGCGTTCTTCGAAGTCGAATTCTTTACGATGCAAGAACTGTTGTTTGAGGCCAAGTCACGCGGAAATGTTTCCATCAGCTTTCTTTATGGAGCCTGCGAATGGTGATTCTCGGTTGTTATTCACGAGGAATTTCGGCAACCATTTTCGCTTACCCTGCCCGCCTATTGTGCTTTTCAGAGCCTCAAAAGACCCTGGATGGCGGCGCCTTCAACAAACAAGGTCAGAACACACTTCGTCCCCTGTACTTTTCTTTCCAGCTCGCACTGACACTTCCGAGCAGGGAACGGAGGCGCAGGCTGGGAGTTCAAGACGAACAACTGTCTACAAGAGCACGGCGTATTTTCTGCCTGCACACATTTCGCTAAGTGGTAGGACCGAAACTTTAATAATAATAATAATAATAATAATAATAATAATAATAATAATAATAATAATAATAATAATAATAATAATGATGATGATGATGATGATGATGATGATGATGATGATGATGATCTACACACATCCAAAAGCAAAACAAGGAAACGGGCCTGACCAAGTCCACGAGGGCTTGTGCGACTATAGGCCTGGCAGAGTCGGTAGAACGATGTGGTTACATATTAACATGATAAAACATTTTCAACCAATTTTTCAGAAGGATAGTTGTTGGTATTACCTATTAACAGACAATTGAATAGGAAGCAAAGACAAAAGAATATAAAGTAAGTAATCAGAACTAAATTTCAACAGTTCATCATTAATTTTTTCAACGGTTTTTTTTTTTTGAGGATGCAAAAACATTCATCAGCCAAATCATTAAATATATCTCGAATGTATACACTCATTCTCGCTTCTCCATACTTAGTAACAGAATAGGGTACTTTAAAACGTTTTTTTTTTCTTTCTTTACAATGGAGGTGCAACGTATGCCTCTTTGAAATCGTCGCTCCAATTATGCTGTATAATAACCGTTCTGGTTTATATATCCTCAAGTGTGCGAAATTCCAGTTCATTAAAAATATTATTGTATTGTAGTGTAGTACCATAAGCAAGATTTGCAAATATATTTTTTAGTAATTTATCAATCCGATTTTTCCAGCGCTCTAAACAAAAGGCGGAGATTGTTATGCCATACCTCAGCACACTGTATGCTAGTGCGGGAACTATCATTTTCTTGACGGGCAGAGATACTAAACCCTTTATGTTGAAAAACAGATATGCAACACTCCATAGTTTGCCACTTAAAAATGTCATCTAGTGCTGCCAAGATATGCGGCTGTGAAACATTATGCCCAGGTATTTGAATGTCTCCACATATTCTATAGCAGCGCATTTACTCGAAATACAATGTTCATCATGTAAAAACATCGGCAAGTTTATTTTTTAGTTATTAATGGACTTCGAAAGCACATGATTTTGCTTTTCTTAGCATTGGTGTATACACAATTTTCTTCAACCCGTTGTATGGCCTTGTGAGCTGCATTCGTTAATGGCTTCCTCATAACGCATATGGCGTGTGAGTAGGACCGTATCATCCGCATATTGGTACACCTTAGCTTTTGTTATTATCGTGATAAAGTCGTTCATAAATAAGTAAATAATTCACACGGATCTTTGTGGAACCCCAGCTGTGATATATTTCCTAGCACTAACAATTTCTTTATTACCCATGAGTACCTGTGACCTGTCATATAAAAAAAAAAGGTCCCCTGAAACCCAAACGAAACAACTTTTACAATAAAATATCATGATTTACAGTTCCACACGCTTTTGCTAGATCCAAAAGCAAAGCACAAGTATACAAGTTCTTATCTAAATCACTATATAATTCATCGGCTAACTCTTCTAGCAATGTAATAGTACTTCGCTCAGCAATAACTCCAAACTGTCTTGACGTTAGGACTGCAAATTTTTACAAGAAGAAACTCATACAATCGAACAGAAACTTTTCCACTATTTGGGAGAGTATAGGCAAAACAGAGATAGGTCTACTATTTTGAAATGAAACCTACTGCACTCATTTGTCACAGCTCTTTCTACCAAATACGGTAGGTCTCCTAACTGTAACTTGCACCGTGTTGTTGTTTTTTTTCTTTCTTTTTTGTGATAACAGTTTAACTTACATTAGCTGGGACCCCCTGTATATATATCACTGCGCGCATTTCTTACGTAGCTGATAGAAGCTCTACTGGTGCGTTCATCAGAACTGTTTGTAGCTCCCGGGCTGAGGAAGCGAAATTGTCTGGTGGAACGTGGAGTGAACAGCCCAAAGACAAGGCTTAACATGATTAGGCGAACACGTTTGTTTCTCTCTTCTTGGCGTCGCCCTGTGTTTAAGCTGTTTCAATGACGTCTCATAATGCAACAACCGGCCCAATTCAACACGATGCCGTTGTTTCGGGAAAGTGTTCTGAGTTCGCAAATTTCCTTGTTACTAGAACCGAAGCTACCCGTTTCAGACGAGCGAAATTGCGATGTTTTTGTCTGGCACTTAGGCACCCTGTTTTGTTGCGCGACACAGCGCCATCTCTGGAGGAGGGAAGGAGCGATCGATCGCTCTGGTTTTGAGCGCCGTTCACATGTGGCGCTTGCGTGTCGCGAGTTTCATTTTGTCCAGGTCTCTGAAGCTCTATGGCGGTGGGTCTCTAGCACGATGCTGATGACCTCTTGTATGAAACTAAAGTGACATTTATGGTCAACATACAGCGCGAATTTGTTTCTCTAATGTGTACGCCAGCGCCTTTTTTTTCCCATTCATTTATAAGAGTTAAGCAATGAACAGAAGCTATACTTTTACGCTGTGCTGATTGTAATTTCTCTGTGAGGTTTTATGCCAATCCACTATAGCTAAAACGCACCTAATCTATCACGTGTGCCACGAGCGGAGATACCAACGAAATAAGTGATGCACGTGAGTGAGTGATGGTTCGAAAGAGTAACATACCACGGTTTTTCTGGCATGTCCGTCGGTTCATCCACTCTTGGTTCCTTGTTTATTTCTTCGAAATTGTTTCTTAATGTATTATTTCTTTATTTATTCTAATTATTTATTTCTTCCCACACCAAGAGTCCAAGGCACGGCGATCGGGTATCTCAGGTCTTTATTTGAAAAATTACGGCTATTTACTACTTTTCTCAGTGATCTCAAGATATTTTCGTTTCAAGGAAACTTCCTGCCACGGGACGTGTTTTCAAAGTTTGCTCAATTACGAGGATCGTCATTCTGAAAAAAAAAATTCTTATGAAAGTTAGTTTAGCGCCTAACGCTTCACAGCTTCGAAGATTTGTCTTGAATACGTAAAACTGCGTATTGGCAACTGCAGCCAGACAGAGCCTTTTAGGAGCCCCGAATTTCCACAAAATTTTGCGAAATTCGCATTTTTTCCTGGCAAACCAACTAAAGATTTGATAATTGTAATTATTTTAGTAGATTCTCCCTGCAGAGTGTTAACTTACACCAAATTTATTTACACGTCAATACACTATAGGAATTTTTTTTTAATGAAGCATGACAAACATGTAAAAATTTAAATCTTGGTCAATTTTCGTCCACAGTATTGGCAATGAGTTACACCTCGTAAAAGATATGGCACAAACTGAGTTATATAGGCCTGTATATTGTCGTCCTACTTCCATCTTCATTTCATTTGCAATTTTGGTTTAAGCGAGATATGAATTATTGAACTTCGCCTCTGCGCTACGCTCAGCATGTTTGCATGCTACCCCTTCACCGCAAAGCGTAGTGACTGTCTTGCTTCAGACAGTCGGCGCGCGTAGTTTGATGGTGTACCCGACCTTCCTCACCATGCGATAGATCCACTGTGTTGCCTAGCCCCATTACCTATTAAAAAAATTGGCATTGGCTTAGCTCGGCTATGCCAGGGTATACGTAGCGAAAGCTAAGGCACAGCATGGTTAGCCTTGGTTAATCTTGATTGCAAGTCTAGATTAGTCTGGTTGTCTAGTTATGTAGCGGCGTTTAGCCAGTCGTTCGGCGCGCTGTTCGTCTGTTTCCTGGCCGATTCGTTTCCTCTTCATCTCGTACCGATGTCGATTCCAGGACTCCTCCTGCTTATCCGAATTGTCGCCGTCCATACTGCCGCCTCAACTGTGGTTGCGGCGCACGCGAGCTCTCCTTTTCAATCCTCCGACATGTTATCAGGAATTCGACGCAGCTGGTGAAGCTAGCGGAGGCGAGCGGTTCGACGAGGAACGCGGTGTGGCGTCATACCAAACGGCGGCGGCGGAGAGGCGCGGCGCTGCGCAGCGGCGGAACACCTGTGGCTCGGTACTACTAGTGGCGCATGCGCAGTAGTGAATAGGGAGCGAGAGAGATAGAAATATCCGCTGCGAGGCGCGCGTTGTGACGTCATGTGCCTCCTCGGAGCACCGCCATGGCGAAATCGCAAGTTCGCGGCCAGTAAATTCGCTTTAAAATTTCTCTCTGTGTTGTCTTTTCGTCGTACCTCCCAAAGTGCGCACGGACCCGAGAGGTCTTCTATTGCCTCCGTTCGTCTCCTATTTACCATCAACGCTATCGGGCCCTCGGCAACTTGGGCCTGTCACCGATGAACCGCGCTTCACCGCTTCTTATTTATGACATGAGAAAACAGCCAGCCCTCGAAATGTTGGTGCTTACAGTTTTCGTTGGATTTCCTCACTCGGTGGTAGAGCCCGCTGCATTTATGAACGAATGAGTGAATTCCCGTTACATCTGCAGTACGGTTCCGAATGTACTACGAGGAAAGGACATTTACGCTGTGAGTTGCCGAAAGAAAGAGAAAGAGAGATATATGACTTATGTTCCTGCCACTACGGTACCTCAGCGTCAGCCCCATTAAGCTAGCTAGGCACTGCGGCACAGGTAATGTGTTTCGCGCGCACTCCTGCAATCTCATTTGCCTTTCTTCAGTGTTTACGCCAAACTGCCTCGACTAGTCTATGCCTGTCGGGGTCCACGTACGAACGCATACACGGGCACGCACGTGTACAGGCGCGGAAGTGCCCACTGTTCTCGCATAAAGACTGGTAGAGACGACGGGGCCACACATATATACCCCGGTACGCCGAGTCTTGCCCGAGGAGCGCTCCTTGGGCGCGCTACGCCGCGTCTCATTGGTATGCCAACAGCCCGTTGTCGCGGCGGCCCAAGGTCCTCGTTCGATGCCGGCCGCACAATACTTTGGGACGAACGGCGATCAGCGGACAATAACAAAGGGGCCAACGCAAACAAGCAAGGCGAGCCACTCGAGCGATGTGTGTGCGTATGCAAAGTTATTGGCAAGACGGAGCAGAGCACGGAGTGGTCGGGGCGGGCACGCGGGGGCGGAGAGGCGGCACACGGAGGAGCGACAAGCCTTGAGTTCTACAGGGTGCGACAACTTAATCTGCATATTCAATGCGTTCGATGGCGCGAGTTCCGCCGAGGGAAAAAAAGGAAAGGCACATCTGCCTTGCTCCTTGGGTTGACACTGCTGCCGGTGCTGTTAGGGCCTTTTCTGTCTATTTCTTCTTTCTTGCTTCCGGAGCGCTGCCGGAAGTCCGCGCAGAGTGCCTCGGGATCGAAGTGTTCTGTGGACATAACGTGCAACAGCGTACGCGAGGGCAAAACAAAAGGAAAATGCGGTGGAGGGATGGGACTGCGGTGGAGAAACGATAATCTGAAAGAAAAGTACTGGTGCAAGCTTTATCGACAGAATGCCTTTCTTGATGGCACGAGAGAAAAGAAGCAAAATGAGAGAGGACGAAAGGGTCGGAGTGGCGCAAGTTGGAACACGGCTCGTGTCCACAGTTTCGCCCTATATGTGCCGTAGACTCCGCAATGGCTCAAAACATTTACTTTTGCTGAATGGTACGCAAAGTCTGTCTCTACTGGCTTTTCCGAAATGACAATTAAACGCTCCAGCTTAAGTAGTCGCGGGCGTTAATTACTTGTCTGGCTTACTGTTAGGTCTAACAACACCGCCGGTGAACTCCGGCCGGCGCTCCCGAGAACCGAACACACTAACAACGTTCTTGGTTGTTTATTCTTTCTTTCTACAGCGAAGCTGCTATACGCAAGGCTCTGGCGGTTTGTGTGCGTAGGCAAAAAAGATGGCCGCCACCCCAGAGCTAAACGAGCTTAAGCATAATGCAAAAGCGTATCGCCGGGTATGCCCCAGCTGCGATTAATCGCGAGAAGTGTCAAAACGTATTGTGAAAAAAAAAATGATCGTAATGAGAACAGTAAAACCTGAATAAACGCTGTTAAATATGGATTGAGGCTTGACGTCGCGGGCTCTATAGGCAAACCCCGTAACCTTACTTTGGTTACATTCCGCCCGTGCAATGGCTAGGCCACGTGTTGTGGGGTCTGCGGAATAACAGCGCGCCTACGAAGAATACCGCCGTCAACAGAAGCGGGAATATGCGCGGTGACGGTGGACGACACGTCATACGAACAAATACTGTGCCGCAAACACCGAGCGTACGCACCTCTGCTTGAATCACCCCTGCCGACTCCACTACCATGGTAATTGTGGGCGATTTCAACACAGGCGTGTCTTGGCCAGACGGAAAGTGGTCCATGGCGTTTCTCTTGGAAACGCTTGGTATTCAATGTTGCACAAACATCAGTGTGGCCACGACGGGTCATCGGTCGTGTACAGAACTCACTTTGGCCAAGTATACGGTTCCAGCGTCGCCACAGATCCACTGGCAGTATATCATGGCGATCATAAAGCGATAGTCACCTTGGTGACCAAATAATTTATCATACAAAAGAAGGTTAAAATAGGTTTAAAAGGTTTAGCAAACAAAAGAAGCTTAAAAATAAAAAATGCATTGAGTGTGCCCGTTAATAAAACAAATAAAATGGTGAATAACGAAATTCATTGTGGTATGACTTTTATTTTCAATCATCATATTTATTATCAGCACATTTCATTATCATCGACCTATTTTATGTCCACTGCAGGACGAAGACCTCTCTCTGCGATCTCCAATTACCCCTGTTCTGCACCAACCGATTCCAACTAACGCGTGCGAATTTCTAATTTCGTCGCCCAACCGTCTGCCGTCCTCGACTGCGCTTCCCTTCTCTTGGCACCGATTCTGCGATTCTAATAGTCCACCGGTTATATATCCTACGCATTACATGGCCTGCCCAGCTCCATTTTTTTCTCTTAATGTAAGTTAGAATATCGGCTATCCCCGTTTGCTTTCTGATCCACAACGCTCTCTTCCTGTCTCTTAATGTTACGCCTAAGATTCTTTGTGCCATCGCTCTTTGCGCCGGTCCTTAACTTGTTCTCGAGCTTCTTCGTCAACCTCCAAGTTCCCGACCCATATATTAGCACCGGTAGAATGCATTGATTGTACACCTTCCTTTTAAATCATAGTGGTAAGCTTCCAGTCAGGATCTGGTAATGTCTGCCGTATGCACTCCATCCCATTTTTTTATTCTTCTGTAAATTTTCTTCTTATGATCAGGGTCCCCTGTGAGTAATTGACCTCAGTAAACGTACTCCTTCACAGACTCTGGAGGCTGACTGGTGATCTTAAGCTCTTGTTTCCTTGCTCAGTTATTCATCATTATCTTTGTCTTCTGCATATTAATCTTCAACCCCACTCTTGCACTATTTCGGTTAAGGTCCTCAATCACTTGTTTAAATTAGTCTCTAGTGCTGCTCAACAGGACAATGTCATCTGGAAACCCAAGGTTGCTGAGATATTCGCCGTTGATCCTCAATCCTAAGCTTTCTCAGTTTAATAGCTTGAACACTTCTTCCAAGCATGCAGTGAATAGCATTTGAGAGACTGTGTGTCCTTGCCTGACCCCTTTCTTTATAGGTATAATTCTGCATTTCTTGTGGTGAATAATGGTGGCTGTGGAATCTTTGTAGATATTTTTCAAGATATTCACATATGCCTCCTGTACTCCTTCATTACGTAATGCATCTATGACTGCTAATATATATACTGAATGAAATGCCTCTTCATAATCTACGAGAGCCATATAGAGAGGTTGATTATTAGGTTGACTCTCGATTACGGGATTGATGACACGGATGGGATCCATCGTAGAGTATCCCTTCCTGAAGCAAGCCTATTTATTCTCTTGGTTGACTGAAGTCATGTGTTTCTCTTATTCTGTAAGAAATTATGTTGGTGATTATTTTATGAAACAGTGAACGTAAGCTAATGGGCCTATAATTTTTCAATTCTTTTAACGTCTTTCTTTCGGCGGATTAGTATGTTTGCATTCTTCCAGTCTTCTGGAACTGTTAAAGTCGTGGGACATTTTGTATACAGGGCTGCAAGCTTTTCACGCGTTATTTTTCCTCCATCTTTGATTGAATCGACTGTTATGTCAACTTCCCCTGCCGATTTTCCCCGGTGCATGTCTTGCAAGGCCTTTCCAACTTCATCGCTAGTTATAGAAGGAGCCTCTGTATCTGTATCCTACTTGGAATGGAGGTAGCGTAGCTTCTTGGGATACTGTACAGGTAAGTATAGAATTCTTTCGCTGCTTTTTCTATATCTTCGAAATTGCTGATGATATTACCCTGCTTATCGTTCAGTGTATACATCTTGGCTTGTCCTATGCGAAGTTTTCTTCTCCTTGATTTCATGCTGCAACCATTTTTTACTGCTTCCTTAGTCTTTCTGACGTTACAATTTCGAATACCCTTACTTTCTCTTTGTTGATCAGTTTTGACAGTTCCGCAAATTCTGTCTGGTCTCTTGAGTTGGACACTTTCATTATTTGTCGCTTCTTTATTAGGTCCATCGTTACATTGGAGAGCTTACCTACTAGTTGCCTCGATGCCTTACTTCCTACTTCAATCGCTGTTTCTATAGCCAGACTAGTTGCAGTTTCATTCATTACCTCTATGTGATCTTCGTTTCTCTGTTCTAAGGCTGCATATTTGTTTACAAGCACCAGGATGAATTGGTCTGCTTTTACCCTTTCTGCGTGTAGGTCGGCCTGCTTCTTTTCGACTAATTTTACTCTTTCTCTCTTCATGTTGAGGTAAAGTCTAGACCTCAGTAACCTATGATCACTGAAGTTTACCCTACTTAGCACTCCTGTATCTTGCAGTATGCTGGGATTTGGAAAGCATATTTAGCGCCAGCAAACAAGGACGGAAGAGAGACGACACCACAATGCACCACTAGCGCATTGTGGTGTCGTCTTCCTTCCGTCCTTGTTTGCTGGTGCTAAATATGCGCTCCAAATCAGTTTACGAACACGCCCAACAAATGGCAGTGCTGGGATCGGCGGAAAGTATGAAATCCATTTCACATCTTGTTTCTCGAATAGGCTTTTCCAGCTCCATTATCTGTTGCTGTGCTTCCTGAAGAAGATATTCATTATTCGGAGCTTATTCCTTTCCGCGAATTCTACTAACATCTCTCCTCTAGGGTTCCTAAAATCGGTGCCGTAGTTGTCAACTGCTTGTTCACCAGCCTTCTTTCCCCCCACTTTTGCATTGAAGTCGCGCGTGACAACAATATACTGAGTTTGTACTTTTATCATCACTAAATCAACGTCTTCATAAAACTATTTCTTCTTCATAGTGACTGGAGGTCGGAGCGTAGGCTTGTACTACCTTTATTCAATTAGCTTATTATGAGTACCGCTGCCCTCTCCTTAATGCTTAATGCTGCGACCATGGTCGCCGTCATGATTCCTTCATGGCTACTCTTCTCTGCTTCTCAATCTTTCTCCTCGATTTCTCCTGCTGCTTAGTGTATAAGTAAGCGTATCCGTGTCTGGTTAAGCCACTTAACAGTGTAAGAACCGCAGTTGCGTTGTGCCTACTAAAAGGAATTCACGATTGTCAAAGCGAAAGAAAGGCAACATGAATTTAAGGCAGATGTTCGATTCTTCATTGACTGAAGCGGCACCGAACACTATCATGTGCGCTGAACTTGTCTGGCTTATTCAAGCTCATCCTACGTGACGCAGTCGTATTTACGCGGACGACAGCTTTGCGCCGGCTGGATTACCAGCTGGAAGCCATGTGGAGTTACGATACATTGCTAATTTTTGACTGAGTCTTAGGCTATAATTAATAATCTTGGCTTCCATCGTCAGAATAGTTGGTTAGGACCGGGTGGGTCGGATCGGGATGGTGCATTTCCTACCACAATATCTGATAATATTGTCGTTCTTTATCCAACCTATATCACGGACTGCCTAAGGAATAGGGAAACTCTATTCAGTTCTTCCATTCGTCGCATGGACTCCGGCTGAGTTCACTTTTTAACGTTACTGTGTTACATTGTTCGCTCTTCTAGTCGTAGTAAGAAACATAGTCCCGGAGAAAGAGAAAGCGTAAACCAGTTTCGCAACCGCAAGCAGGAAAGAACTGGCGAATTCTTAAGAGCACCGCGACCTCAAAACCGACGGGCAAGAACTCCGGGAACAGTACACTTCGCCCTCCCGTATTGAGAAACACTCCTACGCCACGAACATTTTTGCGCCATTATTACCGCGAGTCAAGTCGCGGCCAAACGCCCGGTGAGAGTCGGCAAACCAAAGAAAAGCGCTGACTCGGAAGTTCTTTTCCTAGCAGGCAAGTGTCGAGAGTCAGCCGGCGAGGGAGAAACCGCACGCGGCGACGTTACAAAAATGAACGCATGGCGTACCTGCATTTAAGTCTGGGAAGAAAAGTGACGCGTATGCAAAACAGACTTAGCATTCAAGGAGGAAAGAAACGTGATGAAAGGCAAGATGAACCAGAGAGCGAAAAAAAGAAATAAAGCCCCTTGGGGGCTTTATTTGGCAGCCATACGGCGCCGCATAGACGTCGCATCGGGCTTCATTTATCATCTCCGCCCTCCTGGGGGCATTCTTATTCTTGGAATGTTTTTGAACGCGCTGTCGATGCGCGAATATTGAATCGCCCCCAAGTATCGTCCTCTCGACTCTACGCACCGTTCAACGCCCCCCCCCCCCCCCCCTCTCCCTTCTCTTATACGCCCTTTATTTCTCGGACAGTTTTTTTTTTCCTTTGTCATCTTGCTGGGCCATCGATGTCAAAGCATAAGGGAATGTGGCACAAGGGGACAGAGCTTTCTCGCTCTAATAATAAGTCTGGCAGCGTGAAGCAAAAGGAAGAAAGTGGTGGAAGCGGTGAAAGGACAGTATGAATGATTTTCCAGAAAAGGCAGTCAAAGGTGGATGCGTGGGAGGCGGGGAGGAGAGGGCGAGGGTTGAAGAGGGTGATGAGGGCGAGGGTTTCCAGACAAAAGCCTCCGGGGCGGGTGCCTTAAGGTGAAGCCCTCTTGGCTTCTACTCTGCCTCTTCGACGCTCTCTGGAATTCAAAATGTCCTGATCGTTATGCAAAAGGAGCTCTGAGCATGTCTGTTCCCGGAGGCTTTAGAGGTTTCCTGTCTGCTTGTTGTGCTTCCTTGCGCTTCGCCCGCTGTGAGATTGTTTTGCTTGGATGTATGAGGGCTGTAAGCTCTTCATTATTCCGAGACTCATTGGAGGCATTAAAGAAGAGCCAACCCGGAAAAACAGCGTGCGAGATTTGCGGTATGCGTGCGATGGCTCCAGCTACGACAGGTGTTCTGCGGAGAAAGCCTCTGCTGTTCGTCCATCGCTCATTTCAGGTCGACGGCGGGATTTCTGCCTCGGTGCTGTGTTCGTAAGCTTTCGTACCGCTTTCTAATCGGCGTAGAACGGGGGTTTGAAGTTCATGAGAGGAGGCCTAATTCGCATTAAAGCGGTGATTAGAGCTCATCATTATGTCTGGAAATCAAGGTATTTCAGACGTTGGACTCACGCCTCATAAATGCGTCACATTGACGATGCTATTCAAGATGTTTATTTTACGCGTGCCGAGCTTTGTACGACGGCATTGGCTCAGAGGGAAGGTGCAAGATAGTGTAACGTAATTTTGCCTCAGTTGTTCACTCTCGGAGTCCGCGCACCGACAGATGCTGGTCAGGGATATGGCAACGTCACATCACGGCAAACGGGCCAGTCCAAATAGATAAAAAAAAAGGAGGCGTCTTCTTTCACGCCCGTTGCTTGGCTCCTTGACTTCGCTTATTTCCTTAGTTGATTCGTTCAAGTTAAGGACGTGTGCCATATGAGACTCCCGTACCAAGACTTGTGGGACCCGCTCTGTAAGCCTAATGGTATTGCCTTGTTAACTTCGTGCTAGACAGGGAGGATTAATGGCGGTGAGGAAGCTGAGAGCACTGAGGGAAAGAGAATGGTACTGGTATTTGGTGGTGGTACATGTTGATTGCCATAATGACTAGCCATAATGCTGGCGAATATGACAGTCAAGGCTGTGATGATGGTGAATCACTATAGCAGGTCGTACAATTTCGTGGCGGTGATGCATGACGACGACGAAGATTATGGCTTGTGACAATGGAGAGTCAATGATGAGTCACTATTAAGACGCTAACTCCATACCTTGGCCGAGAAATCTCACTGTGTCCACGGACTTAGTCATATTGTCCTCGAGCAGTAAGTAACCCTTTACACCTTAGTGTGGTCGCACGAGATAGGCAGTTGTGCGCATTCACAACAAGCTGGAGAATCATCGTTGTCTTCTTAACTGTGACGCAACACCTTTCAGTTAGGCTCTGTAGTTTCACGTGCGAACAGTCATGAAATCAACAGTGTCGTTCGAGAGATATCTCAGAGCAACCTGTTATGACCGCTCTGAAAGATTTCTTTGGCATTGTACTTTGTTCGAAGGGGTGAAAATACCGAACGATGCGACAAGAGAGACGAGATAAAAGCGGCCTATTTTAGATTCTACGTATAAGGGGAGGCGATCAGACCATATTCTCTGTGTGTAACTATTGAGCCGACTAGCAGAAGCTGGTTTGTTCGCAACAAGAAATCAGTGACTGTGATGCACAGGGGCCGTTTAGTGACTGCAAGAAGAGTATGATGTACCACTAGATGAGTTCATGACATACCGCTAGATGTTAGACGTGTTTGTGTGTCTGCTTTTCGTCTTTATCTCATTCCTTTGCCTATAAAACTGAATTACTATGATCAGCGTCTGTGCAGTTCTTTAGACACATTTTCTTTATCTAGTATGGTTTTGTCAGAGTACGAAATTAATATAGTGCTGCCTTACTTCATTAACGGTTCTATACTCTTCAATCTCCTTGAGGTCCAACCAGTTCCGAATGAATAACACAGCGGTCCGGAATTTCTCAATTTAAGTTTCTCAAAGATGAAATTTAATTTAAATTTCTCATAAATTTCTCAAAGTTTATAGACAGCGGTCGTGAAAACGTGTGGGGCCATAAGTGGGCCGGATGTCTAGAGAAAGCCTACAGGTCTCATAGAAGAAAAAAAAAGAAGAAATTCTAGAGAATATATATGGATTGGGAAAGTACACTTCTGTGGGCTGTGTCCACCATTGCCATGAATTACCAATTCTCTAAGCATCTAGGTTTGTTTGCTGCTGTTGAGGTGTTTACTTAAGACAATTTGCGTACATTATCTTGCGGCACAGGGCTAAAGGCACAAGTACCTGAGAGGCCAAGCCATCCACTGCAGCAACAAGCATCAGGAATCATCACAACAACGCTACATGCAGCAGTGACATTGTATACAATTCTAACATATTCTTATGATTGACACTCCAGAATTTAGTAACACACCAATGTTCACTTGTGCCCCTCCCCCCGAAGTAAAAGAAAAATGGAGAAAACGGCACACCGCAGCAACAGAAGTTAACACACATCAATGAGAAGAAGCTCTTTCACAGCCTTCTTGAATTTAGTAAGTTTGTTTAACACATCCTGACAATCTGTGCAAAAGATTACTAGTGCGTCTCATCGTCTGCTCTGTTTCCTACGTTTACCGCAAAAAATAAAAGAAAGTAAAGGATTTGTAAGTCTGCGTTGTGCCGTGCGTCTGTTTTCGCCTTCTGGCGGGAGAGCTGAGCATTAGCGCTGTGCCTGCGCATGCAGACGACAACATCAACAGTCCTGGTTTTTCGGATGGCAGCGCCTCGTCGGGTGCGCAAAAAAACCCGCACCACATCCTTGAGCCGGAGCTCGCACTTGCGGCCCCACGGAAGAGTGGCCGGGCGGACCCTGCAGCCGAC
This sequence comes from Dermacentor variabilis, assembly GCF_050947875.1. Lineage (NCBI taxonomy): Eukaryota > Metazoa > Arthropoda > Arachnida > Ixodida > Ixodidae > Dermacentor > Dermacentor variabilis. Next base: position 171,332,025 of record NC_134573.1, on the reverse strand, counting down.
TCCTCAATTAGCGATGCTCGGCGCAACAAAGAAACGCGCTGGGACAGCGTTCAAAACGCGGCACCAAGGTTTTTATCTCTCGCTCTCTCTCAGTTTGTAGCTCGCCCGCCGGTTCCTAAAAGCGACGCCTGTCGTCGCCCGGGCTGCAAATGTCGGGCGCGTTGAGCGTAATTAAGACGCGTGGTGCCTTTGCTTAATTCCGGCCCGCTGAGTTCTCGCATGGTCTCGCTCGCTGGCGTCGAGCGCCTCTTCTTGTCACGAACTCTTGGTTGTTGCCGCCGCCCAAATTTACACGGGCGCCACACACTCGACGTACCCTGCTCATGGAAGGGCCGGAAGTTTGGCCAAGCCTCTGCGTTTATTGCAGCCGGCTGGAAAGTGCGATGTTTTTGCAACATTCGCCTCCCCGTTGACGGTAGCCTGTGTCTTTTACTCCTATTCACAAACTGCCGTTATGCAATTCGTAGAGGAAGAAAAACAAGCAAGAGGGTTGTATTGAGTATGGTGCCAGTTCTTAAAAGTCGGTGAGAAGATGGTTTAGTAAGTGTAATCACGTGACAAAATTAACGCATAAGACAACCTAGAAATACTAACAAAAGCTGTAGATGAAGGCACCGTGCAATGACCTATGGATATATGAATTAACTGTGTAATTTAAGATACAAACAATATCATGGGTTAGACATCAGAGACGGGTAAGCGATGTTCTAGTTGATATTGAGAGGATGAAGAAGAATCGTTCAGTTGACTTAGTGTGCAGAACAATAAACATGTGGTTCATAACGCTGACAGCCAACCGCCGCTGATCCCCGAGTGGCCTTGCGGCTTCGCTTATGTTACCAGGACGTGGGCCTGGCCTGGGGAGCATAGGCATCCCTACAGCCCACTTGTCTTGTTACATAGCTCGGCAGGTTAGTGCCGTCTACGGCGAAACCGCCGCTATAAATCACAGTATGCTGCGGCAGTTGTGGCCTGCAGTATATTTGTCTTACAGGAACAGAGGGTACCTACGTCCTATCGGAATGTATTCAAAAGCGAACAAAGCACAAATGACTCTAATGCATTTCTGCGTTGCCTGGTTCACCAAAGATTTGTAGCAGTGACATCATTCAGACTCCAAAATGTACGTCTGGAACTATTTCGTGCTTAGACACTGGCTGCAGAGCGATGACAGGTCCATGCACTTTCGCGGAACAGGCATTCTGATGAAATATTTTTTATTCGCGTTTTAGTTTATGCCTATGATACATACATACATACATACATACATACATACATACATACATACATACATACATACATACATACATACATACATACATACATACATACATACATACATACATACATACATACATACATACATACATACATACATACATACATACATACATACATACATACATACATACATACATACATAGACTGATGAATAGAGAGCTGATATGGGCCGATTTCATAGTTGATGGAAGAAACATTTGTTTTAGAACAGGACAAGATGGGCGCGCCCGTCTTGTCCCATTCCAAAGCGCTGTTTCTTCGTCTAAAATGTCGACTCCTCCTTTAAGTTCATGCATGCATGCCCGGGGGCGGGCGAAACAGTGCCGCGTCCCGTGGTACAGCGTAAGGGACGACAAACGCGCGCTGGCGTCAGCACCTCCTAGAGATGGGCCGCCGGTGCTGACTCGTCGGTAGAATCCTTTTTCTCTGCGCCCGGCCATTAGCACTGAATGGTGGATCAAAACGCACGAGGAAGCACGGTCGGCACAACTGGTGATCGGGACTCCTCCCTGCGGCTTCGTTATGTCAGTTTCCAGGGTGGGTGAGGGCCAAGTAGACTCCCCTCCCCAACCCCTCCCTCCACCCTTTCGAATCTCCCGTGTGCACTCGTCTCCGTACAGTGGAGGGTAGAGAAGCATCATGTGTAGGCATGCGAGAGGATGCGAAGAGAGAGAGAGAGAGGGGGGGTCTGGGAGCGTGTCGGAAGAGAGGAGGCCAGGAGCAGAGGGCAGGCGTTGGTGTTGCAGCGGCGGCGGCGGCGTGCTCGTTCAATTAACGCTAATGCGCCGGCGCAGGGCCTCGTTAAAGACACGCGCTCGAGCCGCCGTCCGCGTTGCCTTTATCACGAGCATGCAGAAGGCCCCGCGTCCTTCTCCTCCCTCTCTCGACAGTGGTATATGGACCCCCGACCGAAGGAGCTCGGAGAACGTGCTCCAGCGACGACTCGACGCTACGGCGTGTCAGTGTAGTGACTGGTGTCGCGTCCGTCGCGCTGTCGTCGCTCTTGAAGAGCGGAAAGTGGGCATGCTCGGGCGACGGAGAAGCTGGGCGAGAGAAGAACGCGGAGACGCTGCGACAAATCATCGCAGCGACGAAACGGCTCTCATAGGGAGCAGTGTTAAGACGGCGAGGGCCTCCGATAAATCAAGACACTGGCGAAAAGTTCACAGAAGCAAACGACCACGGCGTTTTGCCCTGAGCGTTTGTTGGCGCTAGTTCAAGACATCGACATGTTGTGAAAGCATTGTGAGTCAACGTAAAAAGGCTATAAAACTTGGTGCATGCGCAGCCGCAGATAAACCTCGAGTGAACGAAGGACCCGATAAGTACTTCGTTAAAAGGAGAACTTAGTTATATTGGGTCAGACGTTGAGTTCGCCTCGTTGTTTCGAGGTTTTCGACGCATTAGCCACCACGGATATGTACCGTTGAACCGAAAGAATTTAGTTAAATTGATGATTTCGTAAAATCTAGTTACGCCAAATCAAGGTATGAGTGTATTTCTGCGCCTTTTAGCATGGTTCTTATATTTTTATAGTGAATGCTTTTTCTACATAGACACGCCGTCTTCTCGCGTTGGGTATTGCCATACTGCTCTTTCGCAGTGCGCAGTACGTACGATCTATGGGAAAGAATTTCAGTATTAACTAACTGTGCTCTGGCGCTCTGTATGCATGCCTTTGTGTGTGCTGTGATACACGTTTGATCACGATCGATAAACAGATCGTTTGTTCGCGCAGTGAGCCATAACGAATTAACGTTTCTTAGGTGTTGTGCGTGAGGCCAGATCCAGAAGCGTTGTCTATATCGGTTATGATAATTCCGCCATTTTCCAATACAATTTTAAAGCCATAAGCATTCTTTTCGAAGAGAGAGATATACCAAAAAGTTTGTCTCTCTTTGAAGGGCCACATTGTTCTCTCGTATAGTGTTTTCTTAGTGTGCGTGCGTGCGCGGGTGCCAGGGAGGGAGGGGGTGGGAGGGTTCGTTTAGCTACGACTTTGCTACAGTGGGCTATTCATTAGCCAAACTTACCATACTGAATCAACTAATAAACAACGACACCCATAGCGTCCGCATTTACATTCGTGGAAGCGTGGTTGGCCGCATTCTAATTAGCTTGTACCTGTCGCACAGGCTACACGCTCCTCGTATCGATCTTGCGAAACAGCGCAGCAAACAGCTCAACAAGACCAGGTGTCGGGTCTCTCCTGACACCCTCACCATGCATTTTAAGGCCGAACGAACACGCATATCTAAACTGCGACCTGTCCTTTGTGTGTTCTCGGGAATATTTGTCGTGTTTTTCTCTTCTTTTTCTGGGCAACCTCACCTGCCCGCGGGCGGCCCGTCCTCGCTGCATATGCCGATAGAAAAAACATTGCGAAAGGGAGCCCTTAGCCGCAGGCGCCGCTGGCTCACCTGCATTGGGAAACGTTGAAGGGCGATGTCCTTTCCCGGGCGGCGCGCTTCCTTCGCGAAACGCATTAATGGCTGTCTGCGGAGTTCTCGGCTTGCGCAAGCGCGGTGGCTTCGATTCGCGTCTAGCTTTTGAGTTGGGAGTTTTGTTTGCTCTGTTCGAAGAACGGAGAGCTTCGGGGGGGGGGGGGGGGGCGGTCAGCGAAACACGGCGCGAAGCGAGGGCGGCAAAGAATGCGCTTCGTGGACCGTAGAGCGCGCGGTCTGAGCGAAGCATTAGGTCAACTTAGGAGTCGCTGTGCCCGAGGGGCTGTGGCATTCTCGTGCTAAACATGGGCCCTCGGATTCTGTCCCCAGCAGCAGGGATTTCATTCCGCATGGAGTGAAATCGAAAGTAGATAAATGAATAACTAAACAAATAGAAAGCTCTTGCGGTTACACCCTGTTGTGTGTTGAAGGAGCGGAGATGGTTATAACTAACCCGCGTAGTCTTCTAGTGCAGGGTGCATCGCGACGCCCTGTGCAGCTCCTGCGCATCAAACTTCACTTGGTAAGTTCAGCCTCGCTATAACGAAGTTGCATCTGTCTGGAAGATGCTTTCCTTATCATATGCTATTCGTTATAAGCATATAATTGTTACAGGCTGATATCGCGGTGTAATGTCGCCGAGTAAGTTACATGGTTATATGCGATACCTTGTTATATCCGTGTTCGTTATACCGAGGTTCGACGTGCTATATGTTGTGCGCTTCTAAATATGCTCTTCTGAGCTCACAACGCGGGTTTCGACAAACTGTGAGACTAATGACAGGTACAAAAGTCACCAAATATTTCGCGTCAGCGTCAGCTTAAGCGACACAGATTCGCTGTACAGGGTGTTTCACCTAACTAGAACCAAGGATTTCATAAAAATTGGTTAAACGATGCTGAATGAAACCAACGACATATGGTTTGCCCTCATGTGGCGCCCCTTTGAGAATATTTTTATTTTCCGCTTTATTAGTCAACTAACTAAATCAATTATGCAAAATTTTTAATGTTCACTTTAGGGCCAAGTGCGTTTCGCTGCATTATAGAGGGGATTCAGAAATAACCAAACCAATTTTTCTGTGGCAACGTACATGCTGCGTGGCGATTGCATTTTTTGTGTGTTTAAAGGAAACGCGCCAAATATGAAATAAGATCACGTCACGGCACTCGTGCGCTATCGTATTGCAGCGCTCTCAACCGTGCGTTTCGCCTGTCGCTTATCACGGACGGCGGCTCTTCCTTTCCGTGCTCCACAGCCAAAGATGCTGACGCATTGCGAGGCCGATGCCTCGAGCCGCGGCCGCTCGATTTGCCATAGTTCGCGCGCACGGTTCTTTCGCACGAGGCGAAGTTGTGAGCGCTGCAATACGGTAGTGCATGAGCGCAGTCGCGTGGCTTCATTTCATATTTTGCGGGCTTTCTTTAAACGCCGAAAAAAAATCACCACGAATCATGTACGTTGCCACAAAGAAATGTATCGGTCGTTTCTAAATCCTCTCTACAACGTAACGAAAAGCACTTGGCCCTAAAGTGAATAATAAACATTTTGCATAATTCATCTTAGTTAACCGACTAATTAAACGGAACATAAAAATACTCTAAGGAGCGCCACATGACGCCAAACAACATGCCGACGGCTTCATTCAGCTACGGCCAACCACTTTTTTAAAACCTTTCTTTGAAATTACGTGAAACACTGTATATTCGCTCACGCTGTAGTGACGGTGAAGGACACAGTAGCAAAAAATTCACGCGGAAAATCCGCTGGAGTTGTCCAAGTATGCATAAGCATTGTGCAATTTGGTCATCTCCATGCCGCCTGGTGTCATTATCAATCTTGTCAAACTTGGTCCGACCAATATAAACAAGTACCAACCTTTATTGGCCGTTATAAACATTATCGGACTTGATCCATGCAGCCCTAATCAACCCTTATCGGTTTTTATTAACTTGATGAGAATTGCTGTGATCATTATAACCCGTTATCGCTCTTTAGGTCCTTATCCGTCCGTCTCAAACTATTATCAACCATGATGAGATCCATATAACCCTTCATCTCTACTCATCATCCTAATTGTCTGCTTATCTGTCAGTGTTGCGCGACGTGAAGTGCAAGAGCCCTGAGAGATCGGTGGCATTTTGGTCGGTGAAAGCGTGAAGGAACACCCCTACGGAAGGAGCATCCCGCGACCACCGAAACGCATCGGGTATGTGGCCTGTTCGGCATTAAACTTTCGTAAGGTTGGAATATTAGTGGTGTCTACAATGCGCCAAGTCGGCTCTGCATTCCACGATAACCAAATCTTTCAACAGACCCTTCTTAAAAACTCTTCTCATTTGACATTTGTTCTGCATCAGCAGTACAACACATTCATTTGATTTAGATATAATCACGTTGTACAAGCGTGGTTGTTTAACCGAGTGGGCATGACACTCAGCTTCTGAGCGTGTGGTCGTAGGTTCGATACTCACCATCGCCGACGTTGTTCCCTTGAATTTATTTGTTTTATGCATCTTTCTTACCGCTATTCGTCTCAGGTGACGGGCGGACGCGGACGGGTTACCTCGTTGGGTCGGCGTAGAAATGCTTGCGCATTTGAAACTGTGAATCAGGAAACCTTATTTGGCGAGCCTGTGCCCAGAAACATTACAACCATTCCACTCTGTGAAGATGGAATGGCAGCGGAAACTGACGACAGTCAAAGCACTCAAACGAAAAGCAAAGTGCTTTCGCTGCTATTCCATCTTCACAGAGTGGAACGGTTGTCGTTTCTTGCGTTGCGAGTCTGGCGTCATTGTTGGTTCGGAGGTGTCCGGCCCGGGCTCGCGATTGTCGTTTTCGTTCAGCTTCGCGGGAACATTTTTCATCGGTGTTCGTTTCGCGCCGGCGCCGTTTACATTCTCGTTGCTGCTCCCTCCGGCTCTCCTCGTACGCATGTTGTTCTTCGGGTGTGCCAACTATACCTGTCCACCCCATCGATAACGCAGCTGTTTTTATCGCCGATACCTCACCTGCTTATATACTGCGGTAACGTTTACGTTACGCTATTGTTCATGGCAAGCGTTCCAATCTGTCCCGCATTTTGACAGCTGCGCCGCGGCACTGCACCCGTGTGGGTTTGTTAGAAATCGCTAAGTCCGTTTCTGTTGCGGGACGCCGAAAAAACCACGGAAGGTTAGTCACATACAGCTTTCGCTGTAAAACAGGGTACATTTAACCCACAACGATCGCGACGAGCACAGTCGGCGATTGTCGGAATCTGATCAGCGGGTCAAGCGCGTCGGGTTTTATACACGACTCGCCGAAGGTGCCAGCGTAATTGCTGGTGCACTCGCACTGTGGAAGTGTGCCCCCGTGACTTACTACACAATTCGTTTCGCGCTAACAATCTGATTACACAAGGTTCGGCGAAAACATACACAACAGATAGAATCAGCGATAACGTTCGAGTGAGTTGATCATCCAGGCGCGTCTTGCGCTTAAAGGTAACTAAGTTTTTAGCGGGTGAAATGCAGTCCCCGAGAAAATGATAAATAAGTACACGTGTCACTGTTCATGTCAGACATATGCCGCTAAGACTAAGCGCTCGTTATTTTCACGGTAGGTTTATCTTGTACATTTACCTTGTATTTCACTGTGCACTACACAGCGATCTCATGCGTCGCAATGTCGTGCCGCATGTTCCCGAATCCAGTCGTATCGAAGAACTCCAGGCGCTGCGGTAATCCGGGAGGCGGAGTATAATGCTTGCGAAAAAGAAGACAGTTGGCATTCGACCCGAAACTCGCACGAATCGACAAAAGGAAACCCTCCTCCGCGGTTTTCTGTGAAAGGCAGCTTCGCAACAGTCGCACGAGCGCGCCCGAGGATAAAGAGACTGGGGGGAAATGTCGGCCGGCGGTTCTAACTTTGACGCGCGGGTCCAGAGTACAAATAAATTGGTTGGGAAAGACTATCGAGAATTTTATTTGCGCTCGCGAGAGCGGCTTGGAAACGGGAGCTCGAAAGAGCAGCGCGCAGATCTGCGAAAGGAATTCACGACACGTCTAAAGAAACATACTAATGCAGCATTATGGTTTCCCGTGAATATAATGATGCTTGCGTTTTTTCTTCCCGTGCGCCTTGCTATAGGGACCAATAACTGGTGGAAACAGAATGGACGAACGGAGCGCTTGCATAATATTCCCGCATGGAGTTATTACGGTGAAACTCCGGGTTTTCAGCGTTATTAGGACAACGAATGGTCCCGGAAAAGGAAGATATCCCAGCTTTTTGCTTTTATTTTTCTAAACAAGGGATCGTCTTTGGACCACGATGGAGGCCGCACCTCCCGCGGCAAAATAATAAAAGATGCGTCTAATAGGGCGAGTGATTAATTGTTCGAGAGTTCTCTCTGATGATCTGCTCGTATCGTGCTAATGCACTGCGGCGTCATTTGTAAGAGCACCACTGTATGGAGCCTGAAATTGTTCGCTGCTTCTGGCGCAGCTTCATTAATGATAAGCGACGCGTGCAAAAGCTGTGTACCCTTCGTGGGGCGGGGGGGGGGGGGGGAGCAAAGCGCGAAAATGAAAGCAGGGACAAGTGAGTGATGTGTATACGCATTCTTTTAATTGTTTCCCGATAATTGCTTTTCGCCTCGACAGCAGCGCATTAGGTGGCAAAAGCGAAACAGTGCAAAATTATTTTAGCTCGCGGCGAGGTAAAACAAAAATGTAGCAAGGCGCAGGCGTCAATTGGCGAAATGGCGCCGTGAGGAACGAACTGCATGTACCTTCCGTTGTACGAGTTGGCAAACATAGCTTCCTATATTGGGACCCCTCTTCTGTGACTAATTTTCGGAAACAAGCAAGCGCGTGTGTGTAGAGGGAGGGCGATGCTGACATTGATGAGAGACTGGAAATGTTTGCCTGGCTGACGGTTTGGCATGCTACTGCAGGTGCTGGATGATAAATGTGACGTACACAGGGATTCCAAAGACGCTGAACAGCACATACACTTTTGGACCTGCACACGCGCACTTTTTTTATTGACATCATAAAAAAGAACTCGCAGTTCCACCCGAAAGGCGAAGCACCGATTGCGATAGTAAATTAGTATAGATAGCTGTACGAAGAAGTAAGGATAGTAGTTTTATCGGCCGTATAAACTTGTAAACATTCGCTTACTAACTAAATTAACAATGATATAACAGAGAGAGAGGGAGAAAATGATAAATGAAAGGTAGGGGGGTTAACCAGGACTGAGCCCGGTTGTCTACCCTACACTGGGGAAAGGGGGACGGAAAGATTAAAAGAAGAGAAAGCCCACTGTGGATATCAGTCGGTCACTCAGTCCCGATCACAGACGCTGACTCAATCCGGTATCTTTCAAATATCGCAGCAACAATGATATAATGTGTAAGCGTGACTCAACGAGGACGCAGAAAGAAACAGACACACAGAGACAGCATTGTCTTTGCATGTATGCTTGTTTTTGCGTCCTTGTTCAGTCGCGCTTACCCATTCTATCACGGATTCAAAGCAACTAGCGCGCCAACTTGTTTTAATTAACTTAACCAGCCCGGTGTCACGTGCGTACAGGCAAACATGAACACATATCGATCGATGACAGGATCATCATCATCATCATCAGCCTGGTTACGCCCACTGCAGGGCAAAGGCTTCTCCCATACTTCTCCAACAACCCCGGTCATGTACTAATTGTGGCCATGCCGTCCCTGCAAACTTCTTAATTTCATCCGCCCACCTAACTTTCTGCCGCCCCCTGCTACGCTTACCTTCCCTTCGGATCCAGTCCGTAACCCTTAATGACCATCGGTTATCTTCCCTCCTCATTACATGTCCTGCCCATGCCCATTTCTTTTTCTTGATTTCAACTAAGATGTCATTAACTCGCGTTTGTTCCCTCACCCAATCTGCTCTTTTCTTATCCCTTGACGTTACACCTATCATTCTTCCGATAGGAAACTGCCTGAAAACACTGGAGTTTGGAATCGCGCCAGCAGCCGCGAGCCAATCGACCTCTGTGCTCCTGTCCTTTCAACGTGAACGAAACGTCGAAAGCACAGCGCATACGAAGCTACCGGCATTACGCGCACACTGCAAACATCGCAGATCACATTGAAGATGGGGCCCGCGCGTGCGCGCACTTTGGCGACGTCGCAGATTGCTTTCAAGGCGTACGAGCGCCGGCAACGCGTCCCTACGGCGTCCGCGATTCGCGTGGCCAACGCCGTAAAGACGCCGCGGTTGTCTCCACTCTGCACGGAGCCGCAGGCAAGGCGGACATCGAGGCACTCTGGAAGCCGCCGTTGAAGAACGCCTCTCCTCCTTCGCCTCACCCCCCCTGCCTCGCGCGCCACAGGAGAGGGCGCGCATCCGGGCCCCGTTCCTCACTCGCGCACCCGAGCTTGAACCGCGTTCGCTGACTCACCCTAACACACTTTCATTCATACGGAACCTCACGGCAACGCCGACGGCGATGGCACAAATGCGCCTGGAGTGTCCATATAATTGCTATTGCAATAAAGGAAAGAAGGTGCCGGCGCGTATTCCTTGTCTCATAAGGCGTTAGTGCTTTTCACATACCTGTATGGTGATATACACACTTGTACATAATCCTAGTAGTCTTGAACTAATAACGTATGCATAAAAAATACTGTAAAAGCACTCAAATACATAATGCTGCACATATAGAAGATGCATATGTATATAACATCCCCAGAATAACTTTCCGGAATAACAGTCTAAACAACACAACATTAGGAACGAATCCTCGAAATAACCGTGCGAATAAACAGTGCAACCACTTTACCTACAAGCGTAGAATGACAGTAGCAGTAAAACACACGTGTGAACAAGAGGTACAGTAAAAATAATTGTAAGGTGTATGCATGCATCTGCTATTAGCGCCGAGCAATGCCACCGTGCTAAAGAATATTTTTCGTAGATAAGACTACTTTTTCGCAGCCTTTGTTGGCCATGGTTCCAGTAATTTCTTTAAACTGAATGGTCTCCTATCTAATGCCACTAGTGATGATTTCATTTGGTGTTTTGGCAACTCATGATAAGAGCTTAATGTTTTTCACAAAGCTTAATTAAGAATTGCAGCTGAAAAGAACATTTCAGTCGCCTTCGTTTTGGGTAGTGTATAGGGGTCATTCTCTACGGTGTCGCGAAGGTAACGCTGCTTGAAGTTTGAGTTTCGGGCGAACTGTAGCTTTCGTAAGAACGAAGTCACACGAAGCGCATATGCATATTGGTAACTTATGCAGAGAAGGAAGGAACGCTGAGGTCTTTACCATTCATATTCAAAAACTAGCGTTCACAGCGTTGTCCATTCAAAAGGTCCCAGGCGAAGTTAAAATTTCAAGTTATCCAAATTTCGGACGAAGTGGAGAGCTAGGTTTTCCAGCGTCTATTCTATGAGTAGCTTTAGAAAAGTGTGATAAAATAACTCTGTAGCAGAATAGAGACTGCTGGCGTGTGACTGGCACGTTTGTTGCGGCGTGCGCAGATGTTGATTTCACTCTTATCCAAGTCGGCGTTGTCAATTTGCATTACCTATTTCGTAACATCGTGTCTTTTCCGCGACACTTCCTCTAATAAGTTTTCCCGGGCGTATACCCCCGAGAAGTGGTACTGCTATTTTCTTGTCCGCGCTAAGGTCACACCGCGCGGTTGGCCGCCAACCGTAAAATTTATTTTAAAACAACTCACGAGTGCTTCCGCACTGCGAGTTGAACTTATTGCGAACGAGAGAGGAATTAAATTTCTCTTCAGGCATTGTTCGCTGCGTGCCGCAGGACGCGAACTCCTTTTACGACATCGGTGCTCGAATTCGGTGGTGCCGCGCTGCATCAAAAAACCACGCTCCCGCACGCCGTGCGCGTGTTTCACCCGGACTCTTTTGTTTGCTGTAACGGTGCAGACAGAACCGCTGGGCATACCAAGTAAGCGCGGAGGGCAAGGCGGTGCGCGTGTGTGGCACTGAAGGGAAGTCCAATCAGGATGCCTTGGCGACGAATCTCTGGTGGCCAGAGAAGCGAGCTTCCGTTGTCGCGTCTCTCGCGTGTTCCTAACCTTGCGTGCGGCTGATGTGACGAGCAGCACCTCTGAGAAGAAAAGGGGGCCGGCTCGAAGGAAGTTGGGGAAAGTGTGGGGCGGAGCTCTCGCGAACGTGCTCCGCTTTCCTAAGGGGGCCCGCTGTTGCCTCGCGGTAGCGCTTGTTCTTGTTCTCCAGCGCGAACTGCATCGCCCTTTCTTGATCTTTCATACGTGCTCTGTATTTTTCTTTCCTTTTTTCTTTCTCTCTTTTTTGTCTTTTTTTGTTCATCCTCCCCGCCGTTGCACAGAAGATAATCTCTTACCCCCACCGCGAGCCAGTCGTGGCTACGGCGTTTCTTCCCCCGAGCTTCTCTCGGTACTCTCCTTTTTTTTCCTCTCCAGCATCTCTTCCAGACATCGATCCACACGCGGTCTGGTTTACCCTTCTTCTCGCACCAGTGTTCCCGCCTCCTCACCGCCAGCTGCGCCCCCTGTCCCGCACGCGCTCGCGCGCCCCGTTCCTGCGTGTGGGCTGATAGCGGTGGTTTTGATTGAGGTTGTCAAGCCACAATTTGTCCTGACATTAGGTGCGACAGCTCGGGAAGTCCAAAGTGCTTCTGGTGGTCTGTTTTCGAGGCGACTGAATTAACCTCGCTCAAGAATGAGAGAGCTCAGAAACCATTAAGTCGGGAGAAGGGCGGGCACTATTTTCTCGTCGCGGAGGGCTCCGCACGTGAGATGGTCGAGGCGGCCACCCTTCTTCCGCGCATGCGCTGAGCGGCGGCGCTCGGATGCAATGAGCGGAGAGATCCCGGTGCTCCGTGGAGGCGAGCGGGAAAGCATGCTTCGGGCTCGGGCTGGCAATGGTGGTCGCATCCAAGATCAGTGCTGCCACAGTCCGCTGAGAGAGCAGTAGCCGGTGTGGAGCACCCCAGACCTGCCCTCCGCGGTCACGAGTGGTGACGCTGAAAAGAGCGTGTGTCGACTGCGTCATGAACGGTGCGTCGTCTGCTGGCTCGACCCGCACTTGTGCTTCGCCCAAGCCGGTCGCCTCGGAGTGAAGACAGGCAGCGTGCGGCCGACGTACACCTCGCATGTGCCAGCCAGAGCACGCGTAGTTGGACAACCATTTACCAGCGGTGCTTTTTCCTCGTCGCTTGTTGCATTCGGTGAGCCTGCTGCTGCTGACTGACAGAAGAGAAGTGAGAACCATGTTTCGAAGCGGTGAACATCTGTCCAGCGCTTTCTTCCGACTCGGTGCTGCAATCCTGACTCTTCTATTGAGCGCCACACGCTGTAAGTGCTGCTGCATCTGCGCGCGGCGATTCGTTTTCTTTCGACGCGCTGCCCTTTCTTAGATATGTCTTAACTATTCGCCGACTTCAGCAGATAGGATGCCACGTGCTGCATCTCTCATTCAAACGGGTACTCGAGGAGTCTTTGGCTAGATTGGGCATTCTATTCTGTCCGCCAAGCGCTGTCAGCACTTTGGACGTTTGGCGATGCTGCATTTGGCTAGCAGCATTCCAGGTGCCAAATAAATAGTCTCGCATGGAACGTTTTTTTACCTGTGTTACACGCCAATTCATGCTTGGAAATAATTACACCGCAGCCGTTTGTTGCATGACCATTCTCGGTCAATTCTTTAGCGCTCCAATCACTACCGCTGTACTAATATGTACCTGTAAGAAGTAACGGCGAACGTGCGATATGACGAAATTATTTTGTGCTTTTTTTTGGGGGGGGGGGGGAAATAGCTTCTAATACTGCGTGTGATACGTATTTCGGTGAATAATGTCGGGTCCTTTGAATATCACTTTTATGGGTTATAGACCGGGCCAGTTCTCGAGTGCTGTCATAGCCCTGCGTCGAACGAGCAGCAGTGCGCCGGATGTAGTGCAGGTAATCCGTGCGTACCTGTCGCTGCGTAAGCATCACAGCCTGGCGTGGCGGGCGCAAGGCTAATGCGCGACGCTGGGTTCTCTCGTGCGCATCTGCTGCATGTTTAAGACAATTCGTATTGACAGCGGCACTGCTATGAGCCCAGTACAGAAACGGTTTCGTTCTGGAAGTTTAACACCCGGGCTCCTATTTACGAGGGAATCTGACGCTGCAATTGTTCGTAAGAGATAATTTAAGCCAATCCTGAAGCTTTGCATGCATCCCATTAGCGAAGGCAGTGGGTCAACGGCAAAAAGCACTTACGAACGAAAAGTTTGCTTAATTTGTCCCTTGGCTCCGTGTTCGTAAAAAATCTATTACGCTAGACGAGAAACGATGGCAAATCCTGATGCTGGACATATTATTAGCGAAGGCGATCGCACGACGGCACATAGCCACTTACGAACAAAAACTTTTGCGAATTTGGCCCCGTGTGCGATTCAGAGGACGGCCTCGGAAGAGTAAAGGAATGCTTTCACCGCTCGCGACGCATCAAGCAAGAAGGCGCATGGCACGCGAACCTCAGAGCGGCCAAGTAGTCTTGGTTCCGTGGTAATTGAGTTTCCAGAGTGTTGTGGCGGAAAGGGTGCTAGAGAATGCTGCCTGCTTTGCATACTGGAGGGAGGGATCGCAGCTGGAAGTGCACGAGACCGCCGTTTTTCAAAGCGAAGACGACTTCCTTAAGTCATGTGGGAGCATGTTGGAGTCTTTATAAGAACAAAAGTTAAAGCAGTGAAGGTACATTTGAAAGCGGCGCTGATAAATTACGCATCCCTGTCCTGGTAAGCGCGCGTGTATTCTTGAATTTGGGAATTTCGCTTTAACCCTATCACTTTTGCCCACTCACCCTCATCAAGTGAGCTCAGGCGGAGTGTTGTGCATCTGTGTCCACCACCGTTAAGTCGTCCGAAGGGAATTACCCGTCGCGGTTACTTAGTGATTATAGTCTTGGGCTGCTAAGCAAGAGGTCGCGGGATCGAATCCCGGTCACGGCGGCCGCATTTCGATGAGGGAGAAAAAACTTCCGTGTGCTTCGATCTAGGTCCACCTTAAAGAACCTTACGTGGTCCAAATTATTCCGGAGTCGCCCACTTCGGCGTGCCTCATGATCAGATCGTGGTTTCGGCACGTAAAACCCAATAATTTAATTCTTAATTTAATTCAGAAAAGCATCAATGAAGCGGGGTTGAAGTGCAACCGAAATTATTCGTTCCACAATTAAGTCATGGTAAACTATAACGCGTTTTCTGTATTTCGTCGTTGGCCAGTGCGCGTGAATTTGGCTTTTCTTAAGCTATAGCCCGCTGAACACTACCGCAGTATGCCAAAGCATCGCCTCACCTGCTAATGCTCGCAATTCATACCTAGAGGTTAGATGAAATTTCATGTGGCATAAAAAGCAGGGTGGGCATCTTGATCTGTCAGGAGGAATAATGACTAGGAGTGTTGTTGTAAGCTTTTTTGGGCTACTGAGAACTCCACCCATCTCAGTTAAGCACTTTTTAGTGCGCTCATCATTCGTAGTTCGCAACTAGTATTAAACGTTAGGCTGTTCCCCCATCCATCGCATTTGCCCTGTGGGATCAGGGGTAATTTGTCCTACAACACACGGACATGAAACGTCAGTTCAGTACAACCAAACCTCAGGATATCGTGCATCTATATCACAAATTATCGGATACGACAAAGTGCATGTTGCGTTTCGTTCGTTAATTTTCTTTTCAATGTGCATCATACAACCGTGACAAAAACAAACTTCCAGATCCTCTATCTATCTATCTATCTATCTATCTATCTATCTATCTATCTATCTATCTATCTATCTATCTATCTATCTATCTATCTATCTATCTATCTATCTATCTATCTATCTATCTATCTATCTATCTATCTATCTATCTATCTATCTATCTATCTATCTATCTATCTATCTATCTATCTATCTATCTATCTATCTATCTATCTATCTATCTTTCTATCTATCTATCTATCTATCTATCTATCTATCTATCTATCTATCGAACGCGCAATAAGTTAATTGCGCGCCTAATGCACACCTTATGTGCAAATATGCACATTTTGAATGCTTGCAAAGAGGGTATAGCACTCATTTTGGATTCACTGTTGACATGTCGTAACTCAATATGTGTCTATATATATATATATATATATATATATATATATATGTTAATTGCTTTGTAACAAACAAAGATTCAATATTAGCGTTATTCGATATATCGGAGGAGGACTATAGTAACAGAACATGACCACAAAGTTGAATATTCAAATACAAAGCGCAACTTTGCCCCCTTGCCAGTGGTGGAGCTAACAGCTGGACAACCCTTCTTTTGGTCCTCCATCAGTAGGACGGTCGAAGTTTCTAAAGGTATATTTGGTTGCGGATCAGACTTCCATACAATGAATGTACAAGTAAAAATCATAGCACAAAAGAAGCGTTTCTTAAAGACGTCCGTAAACTGAACTTGGTTCTTCGCCAACAACCAGTTGACGTCTTCGTCATGTTATTGTATGTCTGCATAGGTAAATCCCCCCACTGTATACATTTCGTCTACAGCGCCGGTATCTGTAGACGCGCAGCAAGTCGTTTCTCGTGAATTTGGTGTTGGCGTTTGCTAGCTGCGGCGATAAGTGAAAAACTTGCTGCAGGAGAGCCTGCTATCCATAGTTACGCGCCAAAGAACGACTAAGAAGTAGAGATAATATAACGAAATAAAGAAGAATCTTCACGCTGGCTAGTGATAAACGAGAGCTCACCGTCAAAAAAAGCTAAGCACTAATGAGAAAAAGAAGATTCCCCTACATGACCGGGAATCCGACGCAATGCAGAATCGGCGCCTAACCTATGAACAACAAGAAGAGCTTGCGCTCGTGATATGTGGATTTTGGAGCTGGACGCACGAAATCCAATTCACACGAGGAAGTCTTAATGACCTTAGAAAAAGTTAATGAAGCGCCGGGGAAGTTGCGCGCAACCATTCCCAGAGAACAAGTCAGGTCATCTGGCACCGTCAGAATGAGGAATGCTTCTACAGACGCATTTTTTTCTCGTTGACGTTGCAGAGGCTTCCGCGTTGCCTTGCACAGTGTTCTTGTGCTGACGTAACTTAAGCGTAGGCGCTACAAACGCGCCGAAAATGTGAAACTTATCGCACGCTGGTTAGAAACGGCTTTACGAGGCGCCTCTGCCACTGTCAGTCTCGGGTGTGTTTGAATTTGGCAGCTACACGGGAACAGCATAATGGTTGCACACCAGTTCAAAAAAAAAAAAAATACGGCAATTAGTACTGGTAGCCGTATCGTGACAGACAGGCACGAAATGTAGCGCTTGCCCATGAAAATTGCCACCACCGAAGCCGCGTCACGCCCCATCAAAAAAAAAATAATAATAATAATAATGGTCTACTTTTTCCAAAGCCTGCGAGGCGGACAGGTAAGCGCGAACCGGCATTGCACGCACTCTCATTGATGGCGTATCAGCGGATACAATTATCTAATGAACGCTCGGAAGCACGCTACTGCTGTCCAAATTTTTGGCTCCATCCAAAGTATTAGTCGTTTGCGGAGGAAGAGATAGAGAGTATAGGTGTTGTGCTAATTCAACCCGTATGGTCTGCAGCATTTGTTTTGAATAGTCATTGTCTACCAGGTCTCGCCAAGCAGGTTACGAATGTGCTGAAAAAGCGTGGACGAAAAGGGAAACCTGGTTTCGGGGAGTGAAGCAGTCATTCAGAGCGCTTCATTGCGGTCACTTTTTCTTGTTTGCAAGGGATGACATGACCGAGACCGCTATGTCGGGGGTGAAAGAAACAGTTCCGCATGGTTCCTACCTTTATTTGCCTAGGCCACTGCGCAGTCACTCCAAGCCGTGATGATTGCGTGTTGGTGTTTCCCGTCCCAAAGCATGCACTAAAGAATGTTCACACGTTTCGTGGCTTATCTTGTCCCCAAACAATAATCATCATTTATTCTGCGTGTCTATCGTTTCTTTAACATTCTTTCGGTATTTGAAGGCCAAAAATGGCATGCGCGTTTTGAGCGTGACATAGCGTTCTTGACCGGGAAGCAGTGAACGCAGGAAGGAAACGCGGAGAAGTCCGACGATGATTATCATTTGCAGACAACATACGGCCCAAAGGGTGTAATCTTTTTTAAAGTTTACTTCTTTGGGCTATGAGATATGCTGTACTGGAACGTTACGGATTATTTTGCACCACATGAGGCACCTTAACGTGACTCCAAGGCTCATCAAAGCGAGACCTTTTTATTTCCCTCATTCGGACATTATAGGCATAAGGCCGTCGCGGCTGGGGTTCGAATCCTTGGTCACGTGCTCAGCAACAGAACACCATAGCCTGCAGGATCGTCACGGTGGGTTTCAATTCCTGCGGCCCTTGTTCATTTATGCGAATGATTCCAATGTGCGCACGATCGAGGCTAGGCCTGAGAGAAATATGCGCTTGGCGTATTTTCGTGGCAATTTCCGATTCAGTGAGAAGCACGAACGCGGTAGATGACAGGGCCGTCCTCTTGCAGCAGTCGCAGAAGACGGGAACGCTTTGCTCGTTGCCCCGGGCGAGCGATGAAACGGAACGATCGCTCTCTTTTCGTCTCAATAACTTCGCAATTGCGTCGTGTTTGCGCGTGTCCTAGACGTGGTCGCGTTCGCTGTAAGACGCTCGCGCCCTCTGTGATATAAATGGCGTGTCTAAACAACGAACAAAGAGGTAAAAAAGGAAAAGCCACAGTTGCTCCACATGCGGCCTCCTCTAAAGACATCAGCAAAACATCGCAAGTCCTCGCCATTCCTTATCTGCTTCATAACAAGACCGGATGTGTCAAGGCCGCAGGCTCGTGTTCTTCGGGGCACTTCCTGTTTGAGAATGGCGTCGCAACACTTTAATTAAAGCGCCGTTTTCTACGGCCACGATGAATGTAACTCGGTGCTTTTATTTGTATGTTTTGTTTATTCTTTTACTATAATTTCTTAAACACCAACTGGAGGCTGTTACACAACCAGTGTGTCAACTAAAAAGTCACGAAGCCGCGAACCTTTGTAAACAAAAGCAGCTACTGAAAATGCCAAGGGAGCGCAGTGGACAGGCGATGACGGCAATGCTGAGACGAAGGATTTCACCGAATCAATACTAAGTTTTGCGTAATTGATTAAAAAGGAGGCCTGATTTTCTGTTTCGCGTACATAAAGCAAAACGTATTAAAGGTGTAATCAACAATTGCGTTTATGTCCGAAATAAAAAAAAAGACTGAACAATAAAAGCAGCAACACGAATAAAAGGATACATACAGACCCGATTTCCGGTTGTAAGCAAATCCTTGAGTTCATGTTAGATTGGCTGCCACGTACATAGCAGCAAATGTAAGACATCATCCGATATTCTCGATATATACAGGGATATATATATACCAGAATATCAGACGTCCAGTCGACGCGCTGCAACAAAAGGAAAGCATTTTTGTTCTCAAAGTTTTGTAATTTACAGATCCATGTTTTAAGGTAGGTCTTGGGCGTCACATTACCTTGTGGAACAGCAGAGCATATACTGTTGGTGAATAAAAAAAAAAGGTCACAGCGAGGCTCACCACTCTTTTGCGGTTTGTAATCAGGGTGGGCACAAGTGTTTACAGTTACCTTCGATAAGCGTCCATATCTTTCTGAAAGCAGGAAATCCGGATAAGATAGCATGTCGAAAGCTTGCAGTTGAAAAAAAGATGAGGAGAGTTTATTATAGGAAAAGTAGACAGGTGAGCTCGAGTTCCTGCTATCCTGCTCATAAAAAATAGAAGGAGAGCGAGCGATCAGAGACATGACGATAAGGAAAGCAGGAAAGGCTACGTATGTACAATGATTTACGCAATCAATCAATCAATCAATCAATCAATCAATCAATCAATCAATCAATCAATCAATCAATCAATCAATCAATCAATCAATCAATCAATCAATCAATCAATCAATCAATCAATCAATCAATCGAATAAAATTTTATTTCATTATGAGGAAAATTTCATACAGAGAGATCCCTACCGCCAGTCCATATGGCTGGTGACCGGGTCCAATACAAACAGTGACTGCAATACTGTACTAGTAATAAATACAAAAAGATTGCAATATGTAGGAACTATTTAGTAAACAGTTATTTGTACAACACAGTGCGTAATTACTGTGGTCCCTCTGAAGCCTCCAGTCTAATCCAGTGTTCTGCGACCAGTTAGTAAGAGCCCTCGCAGCCGTTTTGCTGCCATCCGATCACTAACACGGGTCCAGATAAGCACCTTCGTAATTGCTTGCTTTACTAGTCTTGCCAGCGCATATGTTAGCAACTCCTGTTTTCTCACGTAGACAGGACAGTCGCAAAACCAACGCTGTGGTGTGGGGCACATGGTGATAATCACAGTTAAGGCCATATGCACGACCGATGCGAAATGCATAGTGTCGAGCGAAGGCGGCATTAAGGCGAATTGCATGCGATCACTTGACTCTCACCGAGAGGCGCAAATTCCTGTTACGGTCTATTTCTCGACAGGTGCCTGTAACGATCGTCTTATTGAGCTCAGTGAGGTATTCTGTCCTTTTGCATGAGCGAAGTAGTAAGCAGAACTCGTATACGTTCCCGAATATGGGGTGGGCATTCGAACGGCTTTTCTAAGGAACCTATTCTTCCTTCTGGGCCGGCTTGGCTGGTTGCCGGCCAAGCCCGAGCCACCACATAGCCCTCAGGACGTAATGTAGTGAGCGTTTCACTGCGAAAGGTCGAGTAAGTGCGCTACGTCTAGAGCGAAGTTATGATCCGTGCCCCTTCATAAAATAATCACCGCACTGCAACGCTAACTTTGCATCAGAGAGTACCATCCGCTAAAGTAATAGCTGGTAGGAGACAAAACAAACAGCTTCCCACGCGGCGACTAGCTCTCTAGCTGTTGAAGTCGTCCTGTGGTCCAATTTGAATGGTCGAGATGTGTCTGGTAGTGGGATCACAGCGCTCGAAGCCAAGACGCATAGACTGACTCATTTATTAGGTGCATAGGTGTAAGGAGCCGCCGTATGGCGTTGATAATTGGGGTAAGTTAAGCTGCTTGCAGCCAAAGGAGAGAGGGTCTTCTCAAGAATCGTGGGTATTTGTCGCCGCACTAATGATGGTCTAGGTTCACGGTGGTATTCCTGTGATGTCGGTGAGAACAAAGGCTCCTTGGTAGTACTAAATATTCACTCAGAATAGAATTAACTTCGTGCGGAGAAGGGAGCGGTAAAAGGCCGTCTTTCCTGAGCAGCCAACGTTGCCGTTATTGCAGTCATAATTTAGAAGTAATTTATTACGTTCTTAGGAATATTGCTAGAGGCGAGCTACAGGCCGAAGAAAATACTTGTAGTGGACCTTAGGCTCCCGTTTAATTTAGTACAGCTAGGTTTCTGTGACGTGCATAAAGTATCTATGTGTGCCACTTTCTTGCGCCGTTCCTGTTTTTTTTTGTAGTTTTTTCTTTCGCTTGTGGCGATGTGGCTGCCGCGGCCGATATTAAGGCGACGGCCTCGAGCTAGGCAAAGGGGAACTTTTTTTTGATACGCTGCATTACGGAGCCCATGATATGAATTGCAGAGCAGGGGGAGGTCGGTTCGGTAAAGTCAACTTTGATTGGGTTCACCATGTGCCCGCGAAAGTTAAGCAAAGCAGATTACGAACTTTGAACGTAAGGGCAAAAATCAGCATGTGAATTGCGTAGCGCTGTAGTGACTGCTGAAAGAAAAAAAGTACAAAAAACGGACGATAGAAAAGAATAAGACATAGAGTGTTGTGACATGAAGTAACGACAGTTGAGAAACCTCCCGTGAACAAGACGAACATTTAGTGGAAGGAATAAAAGTAACTAGTAACACAGCGAGACGCTTGCAGGAAAAAACAGTAGGAAAGTAGTCGTGTCTGCTATATCAATGAATACAATGCACCAGCCACTTCAGAGAAACCAGCCACTGCAGCGAGAGAAGTCTTAGGTAACAGAGAACTTTAAAAGTGTACAGGAAAGTACTGTTCGCCGGCTAGTTAGTTAGTACTTTTCGCATTCTGCATATTCTTGCGAGGACACTGCGCCACCCTCTTGGTGCCTATTTCCGATAGGCGGCTTGTTTTTGTGCGTTTACGTCCAATCATTAGAGCTGCTTTTTGGTGGCACTGAAGTAGGACATGACTGTTTGCCGGCGTTAATAAACGTGGAGGTTCCACAAGTCCACTGACTGACCAACATGAGTGCATCAACTCTTCATAAGTATCTATAGCTTTAGGACAGAAACCTGTGGTTGCAGAAGGCATAGGAATGCACGACTCATCACTCAACATGATGTAAGTTTCATCGTATTCGTCATCCAAATTGTACGGCTACATATAGTGGCGACCAACGTATTATTTCCTCCAGGAGCACTCTCCACTCGCTATAAGATAAGGTACTAGGTGGAATTGGAACCCTCATGTATCTTTTAGGACAGTTCGGAGGCCGAGATATGGAGAAAGAAAAGTAAGAGAGAAGGTAAGGATATCAACCAGAAAAGCGTCTTGTCAGCTGTCCTATGCTGGGGCAGGAGAACACGCGAATGGAAAGATGAGAGCGAGAGAAAGAAAGAAAAGGAAGCGGTAAATGCGTGTACGCGCACAGACAGCACCACGCAGTCGAAGACGCTTGCGCAGGCCAATAGTTTCTTTCTTGAGAGAGAGAGAGAGAGAGAGAGAGAGAGAGAGAGAGAGAGAGAGAGAGAGAGAGAGAGAGAGATGGGGAGAGAGGGAGGGAGGGAGGGAGAAGGATGCACAGAAAGGTTAACCAGAGGCGGTATAGTTCTTCAAAAGGGTAACAACAGTGCAGTCCTCCACGATTATACGTACTGGGTGGCCGAAATGCAACTGTGCAGTGACAGAATAGACAAAAATATGATAATAATTGTGTATGACGTGTTTCGTCCGTCTGCGTTTTTGTTCCGCTCTTTGTAATCGTTTGTCAGTGTAAAACTCAGCGCAACGTAATCACGAGTTGCGAATGACACCGCAGTTTTACGGGAGATATAATAGCGCAAAACCTGTTGTCCGTTTAATAATGTCTGTGAGGTTCGCTGAAAGGACCGGTGTGCGAGGACAATCCTCACACACTGCGGGAGCGGTGAACAACCATTACCCAGCACATTGCACAAGTAACTACCGCAACCCTCCACTGAATGTTTAACAATATGCAGCGTCGTGTGGAGACATGTTTTCAAGCCAGTGGTGGACATTTTCCGCAACTGCTGCAGTGATCACTGCCGGTGCCATAAGTAAGATTTCAGATTACAAAACCGCCATTCTCACTGCATGGTTACTTTTCGGACGCTCAGTGTATAATGATCTCGAATTTCGCTGTGGCCATCTTTCACGGTGCAATTTCAACGTGCAGCTGGAAATTGGAGGTTTTGCGAGCTCTTACTGATGCAGATGCTTGATCGCCGGTGTCTGCTGGTTCTTTGTTTCCTTCTCACTTCTCAAGTTCGGATACAGCCGTAAGAAACTACGGACGCCGCCTTGATTCCTGAGTTACGCTAACTTACCCTCGCCGTCCACAAGTGTGCCGTGGCTACAACAAAATGATAATACTAATGGAGTCATCGTGCGTCGCTCTAAAGATGCGAGAGAAAAATTCTGCTGCAATGGACGATGTGCACCAACACTGTCGAAGCTAAGCCAACCTAGAAAGTAAGGGTCGTGCATTGATATCTTTACGGGCTTAAAGCTATATTTAAGTTACTTTGTCATTGCAAGTTCTTCGGTTTGCAAAAATTAGCCTCTTTCAACCACTGTTTTCGACCATTCGTATGTCTTAATTACACTTGAAAGAGAGAAGAGTAGTTTAAATCATCAAAACGGAATGCATCGTCTGAGTTCTACTGCACAAATTCTGCTCGTACATTTTGCAGTGCGCATAATCAGAAGTACTCATATTTATTTACGTGCTCAAAATTACATATTATAGCGGACAATTTGCGGCCCTAAAACTCGCGTTAGCTTTGAACAACAACAACAACAAAAGGCAGAAGTTGTGTGCGTATCGTTAAGCACAACTGAACCACACGCACACACACAAAAAAATCACTATCAAGAAAGCCGCAACGCACGTTCATAATGAGGCCTTACCAAATCATAGAAAAATTCACATACGCTAGCCATCATTCCCACAATGGTTGCATGACCCGTATTTTCTTCCAGTAATCTCAGCACCAAAGTGCCAAAATCGCATCGCGAGGAGACCCACACTTTCGGAGGCGTTCCCCCAATCGCCGAAGTCAGCGCGCAATCCGTCGCGCCAGTCTCGGCAAAACAATCGAGCGGAGCCGATCCCCCCCCTCCCCTCTCTCCCACCCGCACAACATCCTCTTTCTGTCCTTCGCGTCCCCAGTACACGGCGCTAGTCGCTCCGTCGTGCCAGACGCAGCTGTCGATGATGGCCTCTCGAAGCGGCGTTAGATCCAAATCCATCACGGTCGCATCCGCCCGCCTATGTAGTCGATTGGCCGAGGCAAGCAGCGAGCCGCCCGGCGGAGTTGGGTGCCAGCCTGCGACGCTAGCCGAGTCCTTGCAATTTGCGACACCGTTTCTCCCCGTTCTCTCCGTGTCCCAGTCGCGCATTCGGGGCGGGACGGGAGATGACGGCGAGGCCGGGGCCGTTGGCGATGCTTGCTTGCCCGACACGCTGCCCTCGAAACTTCGTCGGCGCTGTCGTTGACTTGGCTTTTCTTTAACTTCGAATGGGCATATCCCCTGCATTTGTTTTATTCTCTCTCTCTCTCTCTCTCGTTTCTCCTCGTGTCGTTTTCTCTCTCTCGACGAGCTTTGAGAGAGCGATGACGTATGGCCTGCCCTCACGAGAACTGTGCAGCGATATGCGATAGCTTGGAGTCGGCGTTACTTAATCGGCGTCGAATTTCCAGCGACTCTGCGGCTGTTGCGCGGGTACGAAATAAACCGTAGCTGCAGCTTGTTGGAAGCCTGTTGTGGCCGGGTGGAAACCTGTTGAAAACTTATGGCGAATGCGGCAAATCGCACCGGTGTGCGCCGGGGCGCCCCAATGCACCGTTTCATTCAATCATCGTCGACCCAGGGAGCCCCAGAGCGCGCCGCTGCGCATTGCCGAATTCCCCATTATTGTAAGCTGTTTGAGATGATGATGATGATGATGATGATGTAAGCTGGTCGCACGACTGCTCGCACGGTTTCTACATCGTGTGTTTCGTTCAGGGACAATGTCGCAGGCTAGACGCTGCACTGCTCTTTTGTGGCGCACTGAGAGTTTTTTCTTTTTTGTTTATCGTCCTATACTGTTCTATTCTTTCACGCCTTTCAGCACCTTTCTTTCTTTCCTTCTTTCCTTCTTTCCTTCTTTCTTTCTTTCTTTCTTTCTTTCTTTCTTTCTATGGCGCTCTTCTTTTACTGTCTCACTCGTCGCTTGGAATAATGCATGGTCGCCATGTCGACACGGCCGAGCCCAAATCTGCAGAGTGCTCTTCGAGAGAGCGCGTCATTATGCAGCGATGACCAGACAGATACGAGTCATCGGTCATCGTCGGTCAATTGGAACGACGCCGAGACGCGGCCCCCAAGGAGAAACGAGTGTCGCTGTTGTTGCAGCGGTAATCCTTCACATTCTGTGCCGCCAGATATACTTATCGGCCCTTTCTCCTTGTTATCCCGGTTCCTGCTTATAGGCTCTCATAGCGAACTTGCAACATATCATACAGTTCAACTTATCGGTGGGCATCCAAGTTGAAAGGGAATATAGTTTAGTTATGCAAATGCTGTTAGTGAACATTGTTCTCCTCAAGAACTTCAGGAATCACGGGGGAAATTGGGCATTTTGTAGTTGGCTTGGCCATCGGCTTCGAGTACGATGCGACACATCTAATCAGTGGCTTCAGCGCTGAGCTGCAACCATGGAGGAAGGAAGGAAAGCGTAGGAGAGGCCCTAGCCAGCTCGGACGTGTTGGAATAAGTGCGGCGGAAGTAACGTGCTGTTTCTGGCAAAGAAGCACTGGGACTGGTACCCCAAACGTCAGCGTTGTCATAGCAACCGCGCTCCTGGAGCTCTCACTGCTGCTCTTTGCCTCTGAAAAGTGAGGTAGGTTTCTTCGGCCCGTGTATTCCTCGCAGCAGATTCTGTTCGCGAGACAGCCTGACTTTGGAGCATGGTGTGTTAGCTTTAAGGTTGCGTTTAGGGTCAATGAGTGTGAGTGTCAGCCAGCAATAGAGACACTCAAATAATCACGGCGCGGATCTTCGTCGTCGTCTTGAACGTGCAACGGAGAAGCACAGGAGCGCGTTTGCTTCGCTAAATCTGTTACAGAAGTTTTGTAGGCCTTGTTTCTGACGCGTGTCGGCAGCGCACACTTCCGGCGGCTCGTGGCAATGTAAGTTCAAAGCTCCCGCCGATATCTGCCCCCGCGAGCTGATTGGAGGCGCAGAGGGAGATGGCACACCAACATGGCTGCACTTCCTGCTTCCGAACGTGACGTCAAGGCTTCCAGGGCCTCTCCTATTTTTTTTCTTTCCTCCATGGCTGCACCGATACCGCCGTGAGCAGACCTCTAGTTCCTTTCCATATATATGTATATATATACATGCGTGCGTGCGTGCGCGCCCGTTCTACCGGCGCGGCGTTCTACCGCAAGTGCACTGCGCGATATCAGTCGGCGTCTGAGGTCTTGTTCAGTCTGCAAGTAAGCGAACCCAAACAGCCAAAAAAGCTCCTGCTAGTAACAGCGCAAAATATAGACAAGGGACGAGAGAAGAAGACACCACAAGCGCTGCGGTGTCTTCTTCTCTCGTCCCTTGTCTATATACAGCGCTTGTGGTGTCTTCTTCTCTCGTCCCTTGTCTATATTTTGCGCTGTTACTAGCAGGATGGAAAACCAACAAGCCCAAGCTGCTATTCTAGCAAAAAAGCTCGACTCGCGTAAACGTCGTCGAGCTGCCGCTAATCGCCGTCGCGTTGTCACTGAAAGAGAACTAGAGTGAGAACGGCAAGTCTGAGGGCGTGTCTCTCTCCACTGGGAGCATACCATCCAGAAGCGAGAACGTCAGTTTTCGGCGGAGGTCAGAACGGGTCGTTGGCAAACGTTGTTGCAAACATGCGGTGCTTCAAGTTTTGTCACACGCACCAGCGAGAGTCGGCTGCATATGCATTCGGCGTTGTGCTTTTCCTCTGTCGCTCGAAACGCGTGTCTGGAACTGTTTCATGGTTTTTGAACCACATAGTTTTGCTACAATCACAATAGGGAACTCTGGCGTTGCGATCGTTCAGCCATCATAGGAATGATGGGTAGTACGTGCATTTTTCTGATCTTCGTGCTTGGGGCTTCAGACGTTCTTGTGGCTTCGTTTATTGCTCTTCGTTTAGGTCGAAGGCCGCGTTACAATATTTGCCGTACGACAAAGCAGACGGTTAAGCGAACAGCGGCCATCTCAAGTCTCGTTCCCCTTCTCACGAAGACGTCAAAGTAGACAGCTACGCGAAAACAGCTTCGAAGTCAAAAACGATGCAGGCTACTCCAAATAAGATGGCGGCTGAGCAGGACGCTTGGAAGCTCGACGGGAAGGTCGTCTGCGCACAAGAAAGCGCATACAGGCTTTCCTATGGTCTTAATGTAAGTCACATAGTGTTTTTCATAGGTTCGCAGGCGAAAACACTTAAAATACAGATATAGTGTGTGCTTCTCACAACTTTCTTTTTGTCGCCGCGAGGTAGCGTTGCGTCGCAGAAGCGTCCTTCATACGGCTCCAAACGCGTTCCCTTACTTGGCCTCGAAGTAGTCTTAGCTGTCTCCTTAGCTGTCGGCGTAGGCTGTCTCCGATGCTGGCGAGAATGGAAACACAGCCTGAATTGGACTACATTTCAAAGCAAGTCCTACTTTATTTATTGCAGAAGTTAATGAGACTGTGCAAGAATGCATAATCGCTGCTAATGGCAGTGGTTGCGCTTGTGCATGCGTCCATAGGCGGAAAGGTATCATTATATATATATATATATATATATATATATATATATATATATATATATATATATATATATATATATATATATATATATATATATATATATATATATATATATATATTGTAACAAACAGTTACGACAACCGCTTCTATGAAAACTAATTTATTCTGGGGGAACCTGTGCCCGTCAACAAAAACCTCCCTCGAGCTTCGCTTCTTCGAAAGTCGCTCTCCTCTTTGTCGCCTCCTGTCGCGTGCCAGTCGGATTCTCGCGCACGAGCCGCCGGTATGTCTGCACCGGCCCAGCGTTGCCTTGCGGTGCTTTTCTTGACGCTTGTGGTGTGGCGGCTCTTTTAAACGCAGTTGGGATGTGGCGGTCGTCTTTAGTTCATAATGCTGGCAACAATATATATATATACATATATATATATATATATCTTGCACTCGAAGAAATTTCGTTTGACCTCGAAGAATCGTTCACTGAAGTGAAGGCCTTATATGCGAATTTACGAGACCTCATAGTAGGAGACCGTTCGGTTTCACAGCCTGAGTCCTCTCGCACAACTAAGAATCTGGCATCTCTTGGTAGCGTAATTTTTCTTCCTGTAATTGTCGTACACTTTGCTCTATCTCTGATACTGCTTCGCCTTTCCGGAGAAACTGCAACCTCTCTCTCACTCTCTTTCTTTCGCTGTGACTACGTGTATAGGCGCTGCTGCGCATGATTACTGTTGATTATGATTTCGAGTTAATCCGGCTTGGCCACATCTCAGTTACTAAGTGAATTATACAGGGCGCCCCAACTATCATGCACCATGACTTTAAGAAATAGCAGTTGCGTTACTCGAAGAAAACCTAGTGCATATTGCTTCCAGTACAGTGGAGTAGCCGCCAGTAATTCTTTCGTTACTAAGATTTAATTCGGGAATTCGCAATTAATTATTTAACTCCAGAAGTACTGTCCTGATTATGAAAGTGTCAATAAGGCATTTGCAGGCACCCTCAAATGACATCTAACTCTGCTGTTTTCAGCGACGAACTAATTGCGTACAATTTTTTTTCCAACTGGCAAAGAAACCTCACGAGAAATGAAAAATTTCACGTGACTGCGCTCCCACCCACATCATAAAGCAGCGCCCTGACATAAGCTGATTGAAAGCAGCTGCATCGCCTGTCGCAAACCCGAAGAGACAGCGCATCACTTAGGGAATGAACACCAACAGCACGCTTCACAGCTATTCCTTTCTCTCATTTCTACGTCACTCTTATTATCCACCTCTCAAGGCCGGCTGATCATACTGCTAACAAAACCAATTTGATTATGCAGCCGAAGCGCCGCTATGACCACGCACGAAACATGAAAAGCAATGTAATAGGCATATCATGTTTCAAAATCCAGGCTTTGCTCACTCCGCATCAAAAGAGTGTGCGCGCCGCTACATTTCGGGCCACAAGCTTCCTTCGGGCCAAAGCCAAATTACAGGGACGGCTTTATTTTCATGAGAGTGTATACGTGCTGCAAAACCAGCTTTGTGGCAGAAAATAAAAGCAAAATAAACAGACCGGGGAGCGACCCACGTTTAGAGAAAAGGCAAAACCGATGCGCTCATAAAAGTGAATACACCACTTCTAAATGAGTCCAATTGGCAATCGGAACGTCTGCAGAAAAAAAAAAAAGAATATGAGATTTGAGCGTATCCTAATTATCTGTGAATTCGAAAGCGCCGTCGAACTTCAGCGGCTGCCTATAGTAGGATAGAACTTATAAAAGCAGCAGTTGGCAACGAAGGCACACGGACCGCGCCAGGTTGTTATTCCGCCAGTCAATCACAAAAGCAGACAGGATCGTCGTCATGCGACAATTTCAAAAAACGTCGTACTTGATACCTCCGGAGCGTCTGCTGTTCTTAAATAGTCTTTTCATCGGCGGATGCGATGAGGTATGCAAAAGACATGGACAAAATGTATAGAGTCTGAGCATTTCACTCTTGAAAAGTCCACGGAATAGTTCATTTCACTGCTGACCCCGTTTTACTCATATACTTTCATTGCCAACTCAAGGGAGACTTGGCAATAAATAGTTGCAGCGAAGCAAGCGTTTTGTTTCAGTTCAATAAAGAATTTGGCTTTCCCCGTTCTGCTATAGTAAACAAGTGAAAACGTACAATATTACATGCTTATAAATTTATTTTTATGGCTACCGCCTTAATTAGGTAACAGGGAAAGCTTGAAGTACGAACTATTTGCATCCTCGGGGAGGAACTGGCAGTTATAGAGCTTCACTGTGTTCTAGCCGACTACAGAGAACGTGTTCGAGTAGGTCTTCTTCTACAGCTACGCAGTACTGAGTGCGCTTTATCACATCTTCAGTGGCTTTCTTGATGACCGACGCTGGAATTCTACGGCAGGCGTCCGTTATCCTTGACTCGTGGTAATCAGACTTCCGTCTCGATCACTTAAGCACAGTATTTCATATAACCCCAAAGAAGGAAATCGAGTGAAGAGAAGTCAGATGACTTAGACGGCGAACTTACAGGCCCGTGTCTTCCACTCTGTTACGCAAAAAAAGTCGCATCCAGCCAGTTTCGTGCTCGGCTGCCGCTATGTGCTGGTGCTGATACCACCTTGCTGATACCCCAGAAGTAGAAGATGTGACAGCGGGTCTTCGCTGTGAAACTCATCCACCACTCCTTCAAGGATTTCGTCCTCGCAATGTTGTCCAGGCAGTGTGCGATCGAAGAAGATGGGACCGATTATACATGTAGCACCGGTGCAAATTCCGTACCACATATTTAACGACCACTGGTACTGGTGCCGATTACGCTATTACGCAGTGTGGATTGGAGTCACTCCAATAGTGGGAATTATGCACACTTACATGGGCGTTCCTGTGAAAGTCAGCTTCATTTGTGCACATGATGTTGCTCAAAAAGTTGGGTGACTCATCGGCTTTTGTGTAGACCCAATTTGAGAAATCTAGACGATTTCACAAGTTCCTATCTTCCAAACATTGGTGCTGGTTAAGATGGTGCGGGTGAAAAGCCGTCAATTAGAATCCTCCAAATTGATGACTTGCAAATTGGTACCTGGGCTGCCACATCCCGCACGCTTGCATGAGGGTTTGCGGCCATAAATGCTAGAACATCCCTGCGTAGGCTAGGACTCAAAGATGGAGTCCTCTGCCGCTATTTCTTGAAGCTGCCGGTTTGTCTCAGGTTTTCATAATTTCTGATGATAGTCGATGCGTTTCGTCTACTGCAACACTTCCATAACTGATATATATTTGCGGCCTTCTTCTTGTTCCCGTTTGGAGCTCCCAATGCAAGGGTCATGTTTACCTTCTGCTCATTAAAGAGACATGGTGCCTGAGACGAAAGAAAATGCACCTTTGAACCTTTACACTGAGGTTGTCAACTCGCTTTGGTGCTGATAGGTGTTATGGCAAAAAAAAAACGAAAAAAAAAAAAGAAAACTACCATCCCTACTCTTTATCTACGCTAAGACAACAGCTATCACAGCTTGTTTTCAACTAAGACCAAACGTGACGTGTTTCTTCGGCCAGGGCACGGCAGATAAGGAAATAGTTCGGGCACCATGTTTTTCTTTATTTTGTTTATTTCGTTCTGGCTAACTAGGAGGGAGCCTGCTCCAGGGCGCTGCTTTATGATGCGGGTAGGAGCGCTGTCACGTGGTATTTTATATATTTCACGGGGTTTAGTTATCTGTTGGGAGAATTAGTACGCAATTTGTACGTCATTGAAAACACCGCTGTTAGATGTCTCTTAGTTGAACCTACAAATGCCTCCTTGGCACTTTGGTAATTAGGATAGTACGCCTCGAGTTTAGAAAAACTCCGGAGGGGCTCAACCCGCCCCCCCTCCCCCCGTAGTTGGCGCCTATGCGTGCATTCGTGGCGTAGCGGTTTCAATACCGGCTTTCTGTGCTAGAAGCCGTGCGTGCGAATCCTACCATCGGACAATTTTAATAATGTTTATTAAACCATTTATCACGTAATACTTTATTAAAAATCGATGACATTGTAAAGACGCGAAGCCATTTAATGCCAGGAGGACGAAGTCTACGGAAATCCACGTACTACCCATTGTTCCCACGGTGGCCTAACTGCCCTGCTTGCAGCTCCCGTAGGCTATAGCGCCACAGTTCCCTCTGGTGGTTGTATGTAACTCTGTGGTTTGAACATTCGAAAAGTACTGCGCAAGCGACGACAGGAACAAACACACGGGCAGCACTACACACGTGAAGTACACCAAGCAAAAACGTTAAAACATTTAATGACATGCGTTGTGCGACCCACTCCTTCGCATTAACATATATGCCCGCATTGAGATAGATCTGCGTCTTCTTCTTTCTTTTATGGACTGCCTGTGTTCTTCCATATCTCCCTTTTCATTTCTACATTCGCGTTTTGTTCTCGCTGCCAAAGTACCAACTCAAAGGGTTTCACAAAAACACCCTCGATCCCCCTCAGCTTTGACAAAGAGCGCGAGGCATGCGAAAAGAGATAGGTGAGTTGCCTTCAGCTTCCAGATCATTAGGCAAAGTACACGACGCTACGCCTTGGTTACCCTGTGTGATTTTTATCTTAATGAACGACAATGCACCTGGGTTCTGCCGTACTTCTTTTTTTGCGTCCTTGGCCTGGCCAGAGAAAGCTAAGCAAAATACTTATTCAACCTGCGTAGAACGACCGGCAACTTGCATTAGAAAAAAAAAAGGAGGATAGATCTAGCGAATCCGAGACGTTCTCGAAAAGGCTCCGAAGTAGCTCTGGCGAACATTCTTGAAAGCTACGCTGGAACTGCTGCGCAGACTTTCTAATCATCGGCGAAGCCTGCGTAAGGATTTTAACGATTTATCAAAGGCTTTCGAATATTCGTTCTTCAAATTAAGGCCTCTTTTTTTCCCTCAACTGTCTCAGATTTCTTGCTCTGAGTTATGACAAGCCTAGGACGGGCCCTGACTTCTGGGTCGCGCTCGCGCCAAATGTATTGCTGCGCGTGAGGCAATCGCGCAGTTTAGCGAGCGCTAACGGCGCGTGCCTTCGCCCACAACGGGCAAGCAAATTGAGCGGCTTTTCGCTCCGACTAAGCTCGCCGGAGTTTCTTTTATTTTGCTCATTAGCGAACTGCGGTTGTGCGCAAGACGTTCGAGGAAGGCAGCGGCGATAAAGGGGCAGCGAAAGAGGACTCCACGAGCGGAGCCTCGAGTGGCGCAAGACCTCTGGCAGTCGGACAGCCGTAACTAGACAGAAACTCGGGCTCAGCGACACGCGCTAGTGCTTTCATTGCGCGGGTTACAAATTGAACCCCCCTCCCCCACCCCCCCCCCCCCCCCCCCCCCCGTTTTAGTAGCGCACACTCGCATTCTGCGAGATGTCTGTAACTTTCATTCTTGCTTGCCGTGACTTTGACGTCAGAATATACCCGGTCAATGCTTCGAGCGGATTGAAAAGTCAGACGGAGAGCGAGATTAGTTTCAGAAGAAAAGGACAGTTATTCCAATGCGTCTACGAGCAAAAATAAATTGTGTGTATTAAACAGCAAACATACGAGGTTGTATATGGGGTCGTGTATGGCGTAGGGAGGGGGGGGGGGGTACGAACGGAAATGACTATGTTTTCAGGCTGAACGCTGATGCGACAGCTATAACCAAGTGAGCTTTGTCAGTCGTGTGAATCTCTGAGACGTTCAGCGTGCAGTACATTCAAACGAAATGTACCTGTGGCTACGCTTAGACAAACAAACGAGATTGGGGGAATGACATGACGTAATACGGTATAAGTAAATCCGAATAGGCTAGCAAGCATGACTGCAGATGTAAAAGATTCACATTTATTTTATACTTTGCGTTACCAGCACGTGTAAGTCGTACGTGTTGAATCTCATCGTATTTATGCAGTTCACATCCGCCATAGAAAGGAAATTAGCAAAACGAGCAGGAGGTGAAAACAGGAGCCAACGTTGCGATGAGTGGATTTGTATTTTTAAAGGCGACTGCTGCTTTCGCCCTGCTCTCGTTTTGCTTATCGTCTTGAATTTCCATCCCCCGCCTTCCCCGCGTTTTTCCAACAGAAATGAAAGGCATGTAAGTGCAGCGCGGCACGCAGCTCTACGACGCCGGAGAGACGGCATCACTCAGTACATCAATCTATGCACAGAACTTTATGTTCCAAAGCTCCGCAGAGGCCTATCAAAACCGCGGTAGGCGGAGGCGTCGAAATAATGTTTGCAAAACGATGTTTTAATTGTGCGTCTAAACCTTAACACACGATATTCATTTCATCTGTTTTTCTTCTTATCGCAATGTGGCCGTCGGTACTTGGACTGAAACCTTACCTCGTGTTGACCAGCAGAAGGGTTTAGCCAGTAAGCCAGGATTGCATAAAGAATGAAATATGGGCACCTAATGCCAGTCCTCCTACCGCACGGGAACCCGGCTGCGGTGCGTTAAATCGGATTCAGCTCTCGGCACATTACATTATTATGCCTTCTGCACTTTTCTGAATGGCTTCGTCGGCTCTCGAAAGCGGCATGGCAACACAGCACATCGCGCCTCTGCTAGGTCGTTTTCATGGATACCGCACTGACTTGGCAACCGCTGCCATATTAATTCGTGTCGTTTGTCAACTGGGTGGGGCGGTGGTGGATGGGATGCTGGAGCTGTTGGTGGTGAATTTTATAGCAACAGGGGGTTTAGCCCGACGATCGAGGCTGTATTTGCTTCGCCTGACTGTATGCTGCAACGTCACTGGGGCATTTTACCACTAGCCCCGCAAACCAGTGTCTCTTAGGAATGCAATAGCAAAACGTGAAGCTTCTTTGCAGGCTATAATGTACCCCTAGGAAGCACATGGTGTGGTAGGCACGTAGCTGGAAGGTCTTTATTCTGCAAGTTCTCGCGCTGAATAATTTTACAAACGTGTATGTCTCGATTCCCTGTATCCTTGTTTAGACTTCCATCCTTCATCCAGCCTCTCACCACGTCACTTGCATTGGCCATATATGGCTAGAAGGAGCATTTACAAATTGCGTATTCTTACTTAAAAACTTAAATGTCTGACAGTGCACTCTTCAACTTTTGTGACTGCTGGAAAATGATCGCAAGCCTCGTTTGTGAATGCCCCCCGTTTTATCGAGTAAGGTGCGGCGCTGACCTCAACGCTAGACTTGCGTGGCAGTTTATCCACTCTCACAGATCGAGATTCTCGTGTACCGGCTTCAACTGCGACGAGGGCGAGCAGTTTCACACACTCCTTCATTATGTTAAAGAGTCCGGGTCCCGCTAGAATGTGTGTGACAGAGTGTGGAGTCCGATGGTGGCTGAGGTGAGTAATCGCGTATCACTGTGTAGGGCAACTGAGTCCTGCGCAATGCCGCAAGGTGGATCGAAATGCATGAAATGGCAAAAATTGTCATCCACCCGAATTGTAGCACGAAGCTACAAGAGAAATCCATCCTGGTTCCTGAGAAAGAAAACCTTACAGTTGACATGACTTGAGAAGAACTTTGAGTCCTGAGGGACTGAGTTCTTGGGGAGCCAAAGCCGAAGGCTCCCGAAGATCAAGTCGGTGGCTCCGCCCACGATGAGACCGGGAGATGAAGTCCCGCCGCAATGTCGTGGGCCCTCTGCACAGCCTGGAGTTTAATGTTGAGATTCCTGCTCTTGAGAGATTCCTGCCATTGTTGTTTCGTGATGGGTGGAGAGGCGTTAAGGACTGGGCACAGCCAGAGCATGTGTTCAAAAGAGCATGAGTCATGACCACATTTGGGGCACGACTGTGAGTGGTCAGAATCTATCTTGTTAAGGTACCGAGGAGTGGGATACGAACGGGTTTGCAGAAGTATGAGTGTGCTAGCCTGAGGTTGGTTCAATTTGGGGTGAGGGGATGGAAATGTCCTCCTGCCTAGTCTTTAATGGGAAACAAGTTAGTGAAAAGCACATAATGGATCTTTGTGGATGTTGACCTCGTTCCAAGCCTGACCACCCGCTCCAGCGCGGTACATGAAATCGCGGGCTCTCCGGTGGGCCTGCTCGTTAGGATTACATCCAAGCTGGTTAATTGAGCTATCTAGATGGGCTGTAAACCACGAGATGTGGTATCCTCCTTCGCTGCTCTCCCTACTACTTTGAAGTTCTTTAATCAGAATACTGTTCGCCTGTTCAGACACGAAGGCGGACGAGAAGGATCTAACCGCCGTGCGCGAGTCCGAGAAGACGATAGCGGGAACTTTTGAGCTGTGAAAAGCCAGAGCGATCGCCGCTTCCTGCGCCACACGGGCAAACTTCGTGTAAACAGAGCCTGCATTGACCAGGTTGTCCCCCGCGTCTACAACCGAGGCAGCAAACTTATCCCCACTGTCATATCTGGCAGCATCGACAAAGAGGGCATCGAGTTTCTGCTGACTGATCTTTTTAAGGATGGACTTGGCTCTTGGAATCTTCTACCCTCGTTATGCACTGGGTGGATGTTTCGGGGGACGGGAACAACCATGATGCGAGTTCTGGTTTCCCGGGTCAAGCTAACTTTGGTCGCCGGTTCATGTCTGGGTTGGATTCCCGCTTCTTCTAAAATCTTGATCCCTGACTTAGTGGATGAAAGGCTCATTATTTGAGCCGCTGTGTGAGCTTCTATTAGCTCATCGATGGTGTTATGGAGTCCTAGCTCCAGCAGCTTGTCAGTGCTTGTGGACTGCGGAAGGCCGAGCACGCGCTTGAGGCCGGTTCTGATTACGGAGTCGAGCTTGACCTTTTCCGCTTTACCCCAATTAAGGTACGGCGCGATGCAGATAACATGACTCAGGAAAAACGCCTGATAAGCTCTGAGCAAATTTTCCTCTTTGAGACCGCCTCTTCGATTTGAGACGCAGGATACAAGTCTTAGGACATTACTAGCCTGTCCAATGAGCCTGTTGAGGGCCGTCGAGTTACAGCCCTTGGCATCAATGAGGAGACCTAGAATCTTGAACTAGTCCATCCTCGCTATGGGATGCCCATTTTTAGCTCGAATGTCTATCGGCATTGTTTCCAGAGGCGCAAGGTTTCTGATCCCTTGTCTGGCCTGGTGGTATAATAGTAGCTCTGATGTAGCGGGGGAGAGTTCAAGGCCCGTGTTCGAAAGAAAGTCTTCGGTAGCCTCCAGCGCGCTTTGTAACGAGCGTTGGAGCATGGCTAGCGATCCGCCCGGTGACCAGATCGTGGTATCGTCCGCATAAATGGCGTGACCCACGTTTGGGATTGCAGCGAGGCGAGTGGAGTGTTTGTGCATTGCTATATTGAATCAGAGTGGGGAGAGGACCAAGCCCTGAGGGTTGCCACGGCTGCCTAGTTTGTAGGGTCCTCCCGTGACCGTGCCTAGTCGGAGGTGTGCCTTGTGATCCGCGAGGAAAGATCTGGTGTAATCAAGACACCGCTGACCAAGGTTGAGAGAGGAAATCTCCGTGAGGATGTGTTTATGCCCGACCCTGTCGAATGCCTTGGAGAGGTCCAGTGCGAGGATTCCTCTCACGTCGCGAGTAGAGTTATCAAAGATTGCTCTCTTAAGCAAAAGCATAGCCTCCTGGGTGGACAACGCCTGTCTAAAGCCTATTAGGTTGTGTCTAAAGTGCTCCTTGTCTTCAATATGTTCAGTGATCCTGTTATGTATCGCGTGCTCCACAACCTTGGCGATGCATGATGTAAGGTAAATAGGCCGCAGATTATTTATGTGTGGGGGTTTTCTTGGTTTGGGTATGAGTACCACTTTTGCGGTCCATCAGTCTATCGGGACCTGTCCAGTTTTCCATAACACATTGATTTCGGTCATGACTATCTCGATTGTCCTATCAACTAGGTTCCTGGGGAGTTTGTTCGGGATTCCATCAGGTCCCGGGGCTGATCTGCCATTTAGATTAAAGAGAACGTATCTGATCTCTGATACGGTGAAAGGTTCGTCTAGATCAGATGCCAAGAATCCCATGTAGTTTACACGCTCTACCGCGCAATCCGCGTCTAACCTTACAGTTGAATGAAAATATTTCGTCCAGATCAGGACAAATTTTTCTTCAACTGCGAGACTTTCTTTAAGAGACACCTGTACGAGCTTTCCTAGTAGCGCTGTACTAAAATTCGGGTGCATGACAATTTTTTCTCTGTTACGCATCACTCTGTGCGACTACGTGGCGCTTTGAAAACCTCCGTGACAGCCGTCCTGTAGATAGCAACTGATAAAATTGCATGAAGGAAACAGACAATGTAGCCAAGTTTACATAGAGCAAATTAACCGGTAATTATAACCGAGATGCAGAGACTATAAAAACCAAAAACAAACTCGAAAGTCGACGACAAGGCAAGTCGCCACAAGCAGGGAGACGAACCTGCATTTCCGCATGGCGCGGGATGCTCCATCTCTGAGCTACCACGACGGCCTTCCTCCCTTAAATTTCTTTTTCAAAAATTATATTTGTGCCTGCATGGTAGGTCTAACCCTGAGAATGTTGTAATAAGCAAACCATTGTGCCCTTCGGTTCCACTCGATTTTCTCCCGCATAGTCATAGATACTTATTTCCTTGCTCTCCTTTTTCTTATATTTTGTGTCCTTTTATAATTTTCCCGGTGCAGTGTATTCTACCCAGGATGTCATTCAGTTATCCTGTGTTCATTTTTCCTTTACATGAGGGCCTAGAGAAGATATTACGAGAACGCTACCTGATGCCTTTGTTCCCGCTAGATTCTATGCGCGGCTTACTTCTTTTGTACTCATCTCTTTCTCGTCATGTCCCCCTTGCGCTTTGCCTCCGCGCGGGGTAGCCAATCAGAACTACCCCTGAGTAACTTCTCTGCCTGTCAGTAAATCCTTTCCCACTCTTTTCTCTCCCTAAATCCCATGACCTCAATAACAAGAACAACGCTGCACTGACTTTTTTTCAGAGCTCTTTAAGGTCACCAGAGGACGACTTCCTGAAAAAAATATATATATCTTCGCATACACTACACAGATCGTATCATAATATGAGTGCAATTGATTTAGATCATTATATACGGCCTCTTACTTGAATAGAGAGAGAGAAAAGAAAAGAAAGAAGACATCAAACTGTTGGCTCTCTTCGACACCTAGGCCACATTTACCTCCTGTCCGGCGGCGAAGGCACGTTCAGTCGGCGGAGGTGCGCGGTCTTTTTCCCGCCGAACTGATTTCTACAATCGCTTCGCTCGTTTATTTACGAACCCCGCACCTCGGAGCCATTAGGATATAATTGCGAAGGAGAGCGGTGCACCGATCGCACGAAGGGCGGACGCTGGTAATTAATGAGTCGCTCGCTTATCTTGGTTACCGCTGGTGGCTACGCTCTCAGTCGCGCGGGTGAAACCCGCCCGGTCGAATTATCGTTATAGCACGAGTCGCACTTCTCAACGAGCGACGTCGTTTTGATTGCGGTTGTGTTGCCCGCTGCGTCCTGGTCATTGTTTTGTCTACCTTTGCGCGTCCCCCATCGTAATTCTCGTTAACTTCTTTTTATGCAGCAGCGTATTCCTTTGTTTGTTTACTTTCTTTTTTAAACGCACACTGCTGTAATTGACAGCACCATAAGATAGTCGAGATAACGGAGTCTACCTAACACGCGCGGACTGATCGACGAATCCAAGAACCACTCCGATGTAAAATTGTAGCTTCAATGCATGTAGTAAGCGCGATTTTCAAATAAACTGCCGCGACCCCACCAGGCCATCTCTACCGGTTCAATAACCCGATGTGACGGAAGGGGCATCGCAGACAACGATATTCTTCATTTAAGTTATTCAACTTTACTTGCATCAGCTATTTTCAGAAATACGTTCTCCTTCTCGTGCATAAGTGGGCCGCATTTTGTAGCAATCCATTTCGTTTTTTCTTCGTTTTTTAAATCGTTTTTGTTATCTTTACTGCGTCATGCCTGATTCCAGCGATAAGGTGGCTGATTCGTGGCTAATTCCAGCGATAACGACGACGCGGCGGTGCTCGAGGCACTGATCAAGGGCGAAGACTGAAAATTGAAATATTTCGTTCGAACCTATGGGCCTCTGTCTATATTTATGAAGATTTTAGGATTGTAAAACCTTAAAACCGACTTACATTAACACATGAATGCGTATCCTGCTGGTTTTATTTTCATTTTCTCACAACGTTGTCATCTTTAGTAATTCAGCGCGTTTCTTCATTGCGCGCAGGTTACTGTTCAGTGTAATGCATAAGTTGGGATACATTAGGGCTGTTTGTTTATTTATTTATTTATTTATTGCCTATACTTCGTGCAGGCTTGTGTAGACGAGAGTTGTGCCGGTCAGAGGCTATGACGTCGTGGGCTGCACTTGGCTCGCTGGGCTGTAGCCAGTCACACCAGAGAGTGCGCCGTCTTCTGCATCAGCAGACGAAAAGCGCCCGACTCAGCACTTCGCTTGACTTCGCACTTACTGGCTACGTGTATGCGCTCGCCTGAAACTAAGCGCCAATGTACGAGTTTCCTTTCATCATGACATCTAGACAAACTGCAGCGCAATACATGGCGAATGCGCAGTGCACGAAGACAACTTTTCAATGCGTACAATACAGCGCGGAGTCTCAAACAGCCCGCACCGTCTGTGAGTAAGATAATTTTATCTCCTTGGAAGATTAGCTCACCTTCCTCTGTGATACACGGTCGCGCCAGCACTTCGCTACCGTCCTTGCAGCGAATATTCAATCTCGTCGCTATATAAGGGCCGACGGTCGCAGACAAAATGGCGCCACCTGTTTTCAACGCCAGCCTCCTTGTTTGTCGTCTGCTGCCTACACTCATCGAAACCACAGTGTAGAAAGTGTAGTTTTAATGCTGCACTACACCTATAAACAATGGCTTCGTGTAGATGGACGCCGCTAGACTCGTGTAGCCAGTTAAGGTAATAAAAAATTATCCTATTCAATTGATCTGAACCTTAATCAAGCGGCTCAGCTTCGGAGAAGTGGAGAGGGAAAACACGGACATTTTTTGAATGTGCGCCTCTTTCGTGAAGCACCGCTGAGTTTTGCTTTTGTAAATTTGTGTGCGTTGGGGGGGGGGGGGGGGGGGGGGGTAGGGGGCTATGCGTATCTTTGCTGGGCAAGCAGTGTTCGCAGTGTTCATAGAACGTGGATCACTTATTGTGCGCGTAGCGTAGTAGACATTGGTTGATTAATTACTTAAGTCATTTGTTGTGCACTCGGGTTAGCCTCGCTGTCTGAGCCGCGTACCCTTAGCCTGAGCGTCGGTTGCCGCTATGTGAAAAATGTGTCACCGCGTGTCCGAGAGATGAGTATCACGTTACAAATGCGGCTACTGAAGGTGCGAGACCTGCTTTCGCGCCATATTGGGTCCTTTGGAGAAACACTATTTGCTGCACAGAAGTGCATAGAAGGCCTCTCCTTCGCAAGTTGCCAACCTAAGCCTTCCTTTCGAAATTGAAGCTCCGGCAGGTCTTTGTATATAGTGTGTCGCGAGTGTTGGGCAGATGTTTACAGGATCTATTCAGGTGTATTTGAGTTTGTTTTGTCGCCGGTGGTAAATAGGCTGCAGCATCATAAATGTTTTTCGAAAGAACCCGCTTCCCATGCAGGATTCGACCTTGTCGTCTGAATAAAC
Source organism: Dermacentor variabilis (assembly GCF_050947875.1). Taxonomy (NCBI): domain Eukaryota; kingdom Metazoa; phylum Arthropoda; class Arachnida; order Ixodida; family Ixodidae; genus Dermacentor; species Dermacentor variabilis. Next base: position 171,290,642 of record NC_134573.1, on the reverse strand, counting down.
AAAGCTGTCTCTTCTCTCGCTGCTCTGGACTGTCCACCGTCCCTAAACTCTCTCAGTGTAGGTAGAACGAGATGAGTTCCCTCGGAAGTGATGACTTGGTGCCTCCGAGCAAGCACTGTTACGTGTCTCAGGCGTGAATATGCACGGCACAGGCACGCCAGAATTACTGACGATACTGTCCGCCCATAATTGACTGCATCTTCGATTGTCTTTTTTATCATTGAGCGTAATGCGTTCACTCTGCGTGAATTCAAGCAAAATCATTGCACTCCATAGTAAAACGCAAGAACTCTCGAGAAACTGAAGTTTGATGCAGGAAAAGCAATAATATCCGCTAGGCAAGTAACCCTCGCTCGCTTTCTTTTTGGTGTACGCAGCGTAACCATGAAGGGAGTGGTCCCAACTCATTCGCGGTTAGTGGTTTTCTGTGCCATGTTAATCACCTTCGGGGTTTAAAAGTACCATCTATGGAACTGAAGAAAAGTGCTTGTTGCCTTCCCTTTCTCAGCGCGCAAAGTTGTAGGCGCATTTTCGAAAGAGCAGATCTGTACACTGTAGATCTGTACACCTCAGATCTGTATACCGCACATCCGTATACAACAGATCTGTACATCTCATTTCTGCCCACCACAGACCCGTACACATCAGATCTCTGTGTACAGTATAGCCATCACCGCAGATCTCCATACCTCTAATCTGTACACCTCGGATCTGAACGTCGCAGATCTGTATGCTGTACATCGTTACACCGCAGATCAATACAATTTTGATCTGTGCACCTCGGATCTGTACACTGTAAGTACTTACACAGCAGATCGGTACGCCTCGTTTCTCTGCACCTCTGATCATTACACCTCAGATCTCTACAGTGTAGATTCCTACACCGCATATCTGTACAATTCCAATATTTACACCGTAGATCGACACACTGCAAATGTGTGAGCCGGAGATCGCTGCATCCAACATCTATGCATTTGACATTTGTACACTGTGGATCTGTACACTGCAGATCTGTGCCCCGCACATCCTTACACAACAGATATGTACGCTGCGGGGTGAAAGACAACACGATCACCGGAGAAAAATTGCCCCTCTCCGCTTTCGGCGCAGGCTCCAATTTCTTGAGCGCTGCTCTGTATTACTGGCACGTGTCAAATCACCCTGCCACTCGCAAATTGGACGCACGAACTGCAGCAGCACGGGCAGTCTCCGTTCTCGAGGAATACTCATTTGCCGAGAACGGCGACTCTCATTGACCCGTCCTTCGAGGATCCCGTTCTATTTCCGAATTCGTTTCTGCCCAACGTGGCAGCGAGTAATCTCCTCTTCAAAAGAAGAAGCCCTTAGCTTCTATCTCGTTTTAGTCCAGCATTTCTCCCGTTTGGTATTTTCTAAACTAGAGTTCGCGCCATTTGCTTCTTTTTTTATTTTAGATTTCTCACACACTGTAGCTCATTCCTCGCTCCGTAGTTCTTTCCTGTTGTTCATTTGCATACTTATGTGGCGCGCCATGCATCTTCAGTTCCTTTTCAGTCCGTCCCGTCAAGAATCGTGTTTTCTAATACGACAGGCCCGCTGTGTTCAGCAATTTAGGGGTGCTTTCGTAAAACTGTTCCCTTTGGTTCTGTGCATGCTTTCTCGCTTCGCTTTAACTTCGTCTGAAATCTAGGCCAGACATCTTCTGAATGCCACGTGATTCCGGATTCGTTACCAGTCACTTTACTTGACGAATCTTCTTTCCCTTCTGAGTTTTAATGTAGTTTCCCATAATGGAGCTTTAGTTTCGTTATCTAACGATACTGCTAGTTTAAACCTCCAGAAACAATAACCGCGACGCGCTAACGTTCACACCATTTTTTATGAACGGAACATGCCATACAAGCTCACCCAAAGTGTGCTCTTTCTCATTTTGCTACGCCTACTGTCTCATCTGTGCGCCTTGATTTCGTACAGGGCCTTAGTCCATAGTTGAGCAACATTTTCTTTTTTTTATGCCTCGATAAAGAAGGAAAATCGATAACGTTCCTCAATATTGATTTCTAAGAAGTTTCCTTTGTTGTTGTTTTTTTCGTCTGTATGAAACCATCGCGATGGAACGAGTGCCCCCATATGCGCAGTTGTTCGAGCTTACCCGCTTAGTCGAAACGATTTTCGTTGATCGCACGCTGCAGAGCGCCTGCAGCGAACACAAATACGTATTTGAACGGCGCCATTAAATAACGGATGCGAGGTGTGTGTGGATGCGAGGAAACACGTTACGTGTTTCCAAATAACGCTCAACATCTCTACTTCCTCTATTGATGTCCTTTGTTTTCTGCAAGCTAGCGTGCGGCAGTGCTCACACACGCACGCCATCTCGCACGCCATCTCGCAAGTTCAAACGAGCGCGCTTTGAACACCCGCGCATAGAGATTGGAAACGCTCACGCGCACGTCAAAACACGCACGCGCGCTCTTTTTCGGGCTAGAAAAAGCTACGACGTAAGAACGAGGAACGGAGCCGCAACACGGGTTTCTCGCCCGCATTCTCACGTGAACTGAGCAGAGCTGAGCACGCACAGATCGAATCGGCGGCGAATGGTATATACCTTGCCCCGTTAATACTGTGCAGCTTTGAAGATGCTGCCTCTAGCGCCATCCATCACTGCCTCACGAGGTATACCTTTGAACATTTGGTGTGTAAATAAAGTGAATTGATTTCTATATATATACGCAACCAACTCGTCTGCTCTGAAGAGCCGTGCTGCAGACGACGCTCCAGGACGTGCAGTGAAATGGCGAAGTGACTGTGGTTAGGGTCTGTGGTGCTTCTACACACGCTTCTTAAGCCAACCTATCGCACGTTGCTTTACTACTAGTCGCGCTGCATTTGACGGAGCCATCGGTAGTCTGGCAACTGGTACAATCAAATCGAAACGTCGAGACGCCTGCGCGCTGCCATAAGCGTTTTTCTTCGTTCTATGTAAATACTGCAAAGCTTGCAACATTACCGCGGCGAACGCTTTGTAAGTTGAACGCGCTGTGCTCCATACGACAATGGCAGTGGCGCCTACTAAACAACTTGCGCGAGTCATTTTAAGTTTGTCTGCGATTTGCACAGATTGGGTCTCGTCCTTGGCGTTCCGTCGTTTTAACGCCAGCGACGTATCTGTTCGCACGTATCGACTGCGAGTAACGTCGTTGTGGAAGCTTTCAGAATAATATTGATCATGTTGAGTTTCTAACCCGTGGTTCTGTTCTGGATATCGTCAAACTCCGTCATATTTTTGAATTCGCCATCTTGCAAGCTATCATTCGCTGGCAGCGCGACTGTGGCCTCTCTGATTGGCTCAAAGAGAAAACGTGACCGATTGCAACAACATGGCGCGATTTGACCGCGCCAACAATAGGTATACCCGCGTCGAAATATCCGCACGCTGGCGGTTTCACATTTCTGTCTCATTCGCCTACACGGCATTGTGGTCGAAAACCGAACCTACGACCTTGCGTCGTAGCCGCGAAGTGGCCACAGTTTCTACAAACAGTCTGAACATATCTGTTATACAAAGTCAAATGTAAAAACGCTCGCAAGCAATGTTTATATATGCCTATAAAGCATTCGTCTCACTCGCAACCTTGTTCATTGAATGCCTGCAGAGGATTTACGCACAGTCAGTTAGACAGCACGCGCATAAATTGTCCGTAATTGTTAATCAACGGACAAATTTGCTGTTTTAGTGAATGGTTCTCTATAGTATATCTACATAAATTATACGAACAAAAGCTTTAAAGAGAAAGAGCTGGTAGTATAATATCTGCTATATAACTACAGAATGATTGGCACCCGTTGCAACTATCCGTGAAGCCACTAGGCTACATTATATAGATTATTACCTTCAGAAGATTGAACTTATCTCGTATGTAGAGTCTGTAATCGTGTCACGAAGTCATTTACCTCCTTATACCTACTGATTTAGTCCATATAAAATCTACAAACTATGTTGTGAGACGTCGTTACCACGTTATTACTGGTTTATCTGTCATCGATAGGCTGTCTAATAGGTTGTTTGAAGAAAAGGTCCACCAATGTTATTCCGCGATAAAAATAAGTAGAAGCGTAAGAATATAAGATCACAAGTTCTGAATCGAATTTCTGTAGACATAAGGGGGAAAAAAAAAACATCGATACTTCTTGTATATGGTTTAGGGTATGAAAAACTCTTTTGAGAGGCGCCTGGCTTGCATTCCAGCGCTAATTAGAGACCACATTTCCTACAAAAAGCCGGCAGAAAGGCTCATTTCTATGAATAGACACCGTTTCAAGGGTTCCCTTTAATTCGCTCTGTTTTTTATATTAAAGTTACGAAATTTGGATATCATGTTACATTTCGTTCTGGCGAATGTTTTGCCTCTAACGTAGAACAATTCTGTACACGAAGTCTCACGAGGGCATAACTCTCGACTTCCACGGCCACGCAACAGCTTTGCTTCCGGAGCACTGCACGCTTCTTTCCGCGATGCGTGCTCGTGCGCGCATACGACAAAACGCGAGGCGAAACGGAGAAGGATCGCAGGATATATCGTGCCAGGCGAACATCGGTGTGGCCGGTAGAAGCACATCTCGTTTCGCGAGCTACGGCGGTAATTGCGAATGTCTTTTTGGCGCGGAAACCTCACGGGAATTGATCGAAAAGCCGGAGACTTCCCCACGCCACCTCCCCTCCCCATTTTTTGCTCTTTCTTTCTACTTTGTACCTAATTGTTTTTTTTTCTTGTGCTTTCATTACAACATTCCTGCGTTTTCGTTTTGAAGCCCTTTGTTGCGCTCTTGCTGCGGAGTCTCGCTCACGTACTTGCGTTGCTTCAATTTTTTCAAAATTTTGTTTGATTTTCTTCTGCTTCTGCATACTCTTCTGGCGACTGAGCGAGCCGCATCTTCATGGAGCTCTTCTACGTGGCCAATGAATTTGTCCCTGGCGTTACGAACGGAAGCCTGAATTTCATCTTCCCTTCAATTTCTTTCCATGTCTCCTTTTAGTTCTTTCTTTTTTCTCTCTCTCATTCGCAGCGTCTGCTTGTAGTATCTTCTCCCCGAGTTTGCGAATATTACCTGCGAGCGCGGTGTCGTCCTTTGGAAGTTTTGCCGATCACGAAAGGTATTAGCCCCCGACACATAATCCCACGAGAAGCAGAACCCGAAACACATTCGTTGCCATTTTTCTTGTTGCTCATGTCTGCAAAACTTTTTTTTGTCCTAATATAGTGCGCCATAGGAGCGCGAACGGCTGATCGAAATTACTAGGGCGAGAAATTTCGTAGAAGACTCGGGGCGCTAACTCGGCCTTTGGCCGAGGGGCTCGTTTTGTAGCAAGAAAGATTAATTTCATCTTCGGAAGGAGATCGAAGGCACGGAATTAAGGCTTTGTGAACTAGGCGACGAGAGAGAACTGCATGAAGCGAGCGTGCGCCGAGTGTGCAATCATAAATTCTTCCAGCGCGATAATTTTGGCAGGTGAAACTTCTGAGCAGCTCGGCGACTAAATTGAATCGGTGTCTCTTAATCTGTAGACCATCCCGCCTGACACGCAGGCAAATCAGAAACGAAGCAAATAATAAAGCTACATAGGAAATAAACATATCAAATTTTCGATAAAGATAAACAAGAAAAGAAGCGCGATATCACCTACCGGAACGTTAGCTTTATAGGACAGCACAGTAGGTCAGGTTCCTCTGCGCGCAAAACCAATGTAGTTGAAGATCAAACGCGAGAACGTCTTGTCGCGGACGCACACTTTACACGCGAGGCTGTCAGTTATGCCAATACGAGAAGTCTATAGACCTGTGCCGCTGCCACATCTAGCTGCAAGTGGCGCATAAGCGTATATAGAATCGCGTAACGCCAACTTGAGCAAACCGCCTGCAGTCAGAGCAGAAAGTTCTAGGCTCTTGGCTCCAGCCAACGTTAACATCGAAGCAAGCGTTCTCGATGGGCCGCGGAGTCGTGTGGTAGACTGTAGTGGTGGCGCACGTTTTCTCGCCTGTGTGCCTGCAATACTTTTCTCTGTTCTTCCCTCAGACGCATACCACCGCTTGGGGCAGCTAAACCTTACCTCCGCTTAATTCCTATGGGTTCCTCCGCTTATGCTCTCTCTCTCTCTCTCTCTCTCTCTCTCTCTCTCTCTCTCTCTCTCTCTCTCTCTCTCTCTCTCTCTCTCTCTCTCTATGTAGCGTTCCCCCTCGATTTTCTATGGGTTACACTGAATTTGGGTTGCTAGCGGTCGCCTATTCATGAAAAGCCAGTAGGTAACCACACGGAGAAATTTTCATGAAGTCCTGCTCATCTGCCGTCCCGTCTCTGTGCGCTAGAAGCGTCAACACGTATGCGCAACCGGCACGGGATCAAAACCATCTTAATGCTATTGCTCTGCGACACGAATTGGACTACCAGTTATCGATCGCTGCTTGTTTTCGATCTAGTTTGTTGTTCACACGATTTCAGGGTGTAAAACCGCGAAATAATATGAATAAGAAACAACTGCACAAGAACGAGCGTTTTATGCTCTTATGCCCGGCTGGGCTGCGACTGATGTCCCGTGAATGTACTTTGCCTCTGTAGGACTCGAACGCTTTCACCATGTGTCGTTTGCGTTCGTTGTCTCCGGACATAGGGATGCACCGACCGCCTGGGTTACCACGACGTGAACAGAGCATGCTGTACCGTCTGTGGCTAGGCGTTGCATTTACGAACTCGTATGCTTTCCTTATTGGAATGGACAACAGCCCCACGTGCGCCACATGCAACATCGATGCGACGCTCGCACACATTATCTGTGTCTGCCCGCGATATAGTGCTCAGAGACAAGTGCTGTGCAGAGTACTGGACCAGTTGGACAACCGTACACTATCAGAACTGAAAGCTTTAGGTCAGTACTCCCACAGAACATACACGCTAAAGGCCTTACTCGCGTTAGTAAGGTTCCTGCGGTCTTCGGGGCTTCACGATAGACTGTAAGAACGCCGCCCCCTATCGCTCTGTAGTGTACGGGGTTTGGTCATGCTCGTCTCTATTTCTTTCTATCCCCCCCTTCCGCTCCCTCTCTTTTTATCCCCCCTTCACCCTTCCCCCCGTGCAGGGTAGCCAACCGGAACTGCCTCTGGTTAACCTCCCTGCCTTTGTATGCATTCTGTTCTCTCTCTCTCTCTCTCTCTCATGCTCTTCCTGCCCCTTCTACAGCGCTTCTTTTTCCTGTTCAGTAGTTTCTTCTTCGCATTGTTTAACGTATTTTACACTATAACATAAACTAAAGCTATTTGAAGCTGTACATGCGGGGAGTGTTCACTTTCTTCGTTCCTCGTTGAGGTTTATTCACGTATACTGGCTACCAATGCAACCTACGCTGAATGGAAGTCTCTGAGGTGCTTCATTTTCGGGGAACATGCCTGTATCGTCAGCATCGGCTGCGTTATCATCGACATCCATCCCCTAATCTCCATTTAGTTATCTTCTTTTTTTTGTATCTTCCATCATCCACACCACGCACCAGGCCAGAGTTTGACGCGTCAAACCGATTTCTCGGCCCTGCTGCCAATAAAGTATCTCTCTCGCTCTATCTGCCTACCCCTACTACGACCAGCAAAAAAATCTTCTCGTGTGCCAGTCGTCAGAGTGGGCGTTTTAGCACCAGGTGCTCGCAATTAAGCGCGCACGCCTCCCGCATACCGAACGCGTGGCTGCCTATCGAACGGTGCGCTCCGTGTCGAGTAAACTGCATCCAGCGATGGAAGGCGAACGACGGCTTCGTGGAAGCAGTGCAGCCGCGGGTATAGGGGACATTGGGAGCAGAGTTGCTCCCGAAGTTGGAATTACGTATTCATGGCAGCATGCAGGCGAGCGAAATTGTTGGGGAAGTGTATGCGTATATATATACACACACAGACAGGGACGACGCTCGGGCGATCTGGACTGTGTACCGGGGCCCCACCACCCCCTTTGGGCCCATCACGTTCCCCTGATTTTATTTCCCGTTCGTTTGCTCCCCTTTGCTAGCTTGCTTGCGAAATTGCTGCATGCCGCTGCATCGGCTCCTTTTTGGACAGTCGCTTTCGTTTTGTCTCTTTGTTTTTCCTTTGTGTGTGCGTGCGCGCTGTTTTGCCCTCCCTCCATTCAATTTATCGAGCCATTGTTTTCGTCCTTGCATATCGCACCGTGCTGGCTTTCGCCACAGTCATATGAGGCAAGGCTGTCTTGTTTGGTGAAAGTGTCAGTGCACCGTTATGTTTTCGTAGCATTCTTACGTGTTGGTACTGCGTGCATGCATATATATTCATGTGTATGCGTGTGTGTGTGTGTGTGTGTGTGTGTGTGTGTGTGTGTGTGTGTGTGTGTGTGTGTGTGTGTGTGTGTGTGTGTGTGTGTGTGTGTGTGTGTGTGTGTGTGTGTGTGTGTGTGTGTGTGTGTGTGTGTGTGTGTGTGTGTGTGTGTGTGTGTGTGTGTGTGTGTGTGTGTGCGTGCGTGCGTGCGTGCGTGCGTGCGTGCGTGCGTGCGTGTGCTTGAGCTCGCTGCGGCAACGGCAGAAGCATCAGCAGCAGATGCTCTGGAACCAGCAGTGCCGACGTTCTACTTTCTTTTCCTGCCTCCCTCTCCGCTCTTTCTCTCTTTCATCCTTTCCTCATTTCTTGCTCTTTTTGGCGGAAACGCGAGGAGCAACTGTGGCTAGGCTCGTTAGCGGTAATTAAGATTAACGACAGTCATATATGCGGGCCCGCAAGCGCGGGCTCCTTGTGGTGGTGTATTCTGTCGTCTTTCTTTCCGCTAGAGTGCGCGCACGGACGCACTAGCAAACACACACAGGCACGCACACACAGGAACACACATACGATGCTGTTCGGTTGGCACCACTGCTCTTTCTTTTTTTGGTGGGGCAGAGGAGAGGGGGGGGGGGCGAGCGTGAAGAGATGACGGTGGTGGTGGTTGCGGTGTGGACGACGACGAGCGGGTTCTGCTCACTGCCGTCTCGTCCTCGGTGCTGCTGCTGCGGCGCCTGTCGCGCGTGCGGCAGATTCATGAGCGAGCGTGCTTGTCTTCTTTCGTCATTTGTTTAGCGAGCGTCGCAAGAAGCGCGACCGCTTCTTCGTCGCGGATGAGCGCCCCAGTTCATAGCCCGAGTTGTTTCTTTCGCCTCGCATGGCAAGCAGCGCGAGGATATGAAAAAGAAAGCAGAGGAAGAAAGTGGTGGAGGAATGTCGGGCGGTGCGAAATTTCCGGGCTCCCCTGAGAATTTCTTTACAGAACCTTGACGGTCGACGGGGGCCATGGAGCAGAGAGCGTAAACACGCTTTGAAAGCGACGTGCTTTCAAATGGAGTGAAGCTAGCGCATTATGGGAACGTCGATTTTCTTTTTCTTATTATTCTGAAGTTCATCTGTTACTAGCCACAATATTTTAACCAAGCGGCGAAATGAAAGTTTTCCTTAAGGCTGTATATGTCTCAGGCATCGTGGGGAAGAATATAAATAACGTGAAGAAACTTCGCTGTGAGCGTTGTCAGCGGGGTGCGGTTGCGGTGTTTGCGGATGTTGATGAAGACAGAGAGAGAGAAAGAAACGTTTATTGTACGAAACAGTGTCCCGAGCGAGGACGGGGATCACCCTAAGGTGGGAAGGCTCCTTAGTCCAGGAACCCTCTGGCTTCGACTGCCCTCTTGGCCCTGGCGACGAGTTGTCGTTGGTCTTCCAGGTCCCCGAGGGTTAGCTTGGCCTCCCACGTTTCGAATAGGTCGTTTGATTCTATTGCTCGTTTTGCGTGCGTCTCTAGTTTTCCTTAAGGCTGTATATGTCTCAGGCATCGTGGGGAAGAATATAAATAACGTGAAGAAACTTCGCTGTGAGCGTTGTCAGCGGGGTGCGGTTGCGGTGTTTGCGGATGTTGATGAAGACAAAATGATTTCATAAGCGCGCCGCGTCTGCTTCAACGTGTCCTCGTGTATCTGCTGGCTTTGTCCAGGGCAGCTGCGTGTCTTCATCCTTTCCAAGGTAAAAGAATCTTCTTTTCGCACGTAGCCTTCTGAAGTTCTAGCGCGTAAAAATACATTATTCTCACTCTTCCGCAAGTGACATAGTGGTTAAAGTTCTGTTTGCTCGAAAGAGGGAAAGAAAAGACGCTGTCTTGTCTCACGAGTCTATTTAAGCGCCTGCTTTCACGCGCTTATGCGTTTGTATTGCATTTGCGTCGAAAGTAGACAGCAGAGCCTGCCTTTGCTCTGGAAAAATTCTGCTTCTATGTCTTTCTCTAAAGCTACAGCACATTTATTCTGTGATTCGCAATAGCGTTTGATGCAACGAATTCTTAACTTTCCGCAGACGTTACTCACGGTTCACTCTGACAACATGCAACCAAGGGCGCTCTTCTATCTACTACTCTCTTATTAACACCATCGAGACGTCGTTAGACGTTGCTAACTATCAAAACCATTAGGACGAAACGCTTCGACATTTCAATAGATTGCAAGCTGCTGTGTCGCCTATTACGCAAGGTTTATTCCCTCTAATAATGCACGCAGTATTTTGAATCATGGTGCGTTTTACGCGCTATGTGCTACCGATACAAGTCACAACGGTGGTCCGAGCATGCTTTCGTGAAGGCAGCTGCGCATGCTCAAACAGAAGATTACTAGTGTGCACCGAGGTAGCAATTGTAGCAAGACGTTGTAGTTTCATCATACAGTGTTGTGTCTTGTGACAGCGTACCACATACTAATCTGTTTAGGGAAGATTTCGCCAAGGTTCTCATTGCGCAATTTCCAATTACAATATAGCGGTACATGTTACCTTTTATTGCAGAAGGTCAACCAACTGTTCAAATCAGGTAGGCGGCGCCACGTGTAAGTAGGGTAACAATGGCCTCACTGAGAAGTATGAGTCTTTACACCACTGTTGCACGATATAATTGACAGGATACAGCCAGTAGCTTCTCGAAACTGTGCGCCTAGCGCGCCACTTCGAAACCTTGGATAGCATTCCCGCTTGCATCCAGTCGCATCTATATGATCCCTTAACAGCCTTCGAATGTCGTTCTATATTCCTGGAAACGGCATTTAGGATGATTTTCAATCTCGTGTCAGCTCTCTCTCGCATCTGTTCGCTCCTCATGTGAAGTCCTCGCCAGGCCTGATTTGTCACATCGCTAGCCCGCTACTTTACGCTGGTGTCATCGTCAGCGGCATTTAGGGCACGACGCGGTCAACGTGCGCTGCCTCGCAAAGCGTTAGGTTGTCCTAGCATATGCGGGTGTTTTGTGTTTGAATTCTTTGATTGACTGTGATTGACATATTCGCTCTGATAACAGCTGCTAGACGACAACAACCAGGCAGACCAATCTGAACATACGTTGTGCCCGTTTTCTACGTTGTGCCCATTTAACGCGGAGTGAAATCCCAGAAGCGGGCTTCTTCACATAGTTACACTAATTGTAAAGAAGCCAACTTTCGAGATTCCTTTGAACTATTTTACGTACGCTTGCACGCGTAGACATCATTTTAGGCACGTCGAAAGAATAGCCCCTTGTGGATTAACTCGCGACCTGGTAACAGAACCTGCAACTCATGTAATTTCTGCACAGGTGCCTAATAAGTTTCGGCTGCGTTTTGATGCATTCTCAGCTACACGCTTAAAGTGTAACTGCCGCGATTTTCTGACCGTGTGAAGGTAATGGAATATTTAGGTCCCGAGACCCTCCTGTCACACGCCTGATAATATAATTGTTACGCAAACTCGAAAATTATATTAAATAAGCAAAAAAGCGCAAAATGAAACGTAAACCTGACTAAGCAGCCGGGCGTACCTCTTCGTATGACGTCACGAGTGTCCCCAACGGGAAAAGCGCGCAAGGCATGCCGGTCTCGCCCGCTGGCAGCGAAGAGCAGACGCTCGGCTAAATCGTGACCGCGCCGGACCTTCTAGTGACGATGTCAGCTGCACCAGCTCTTCAGAACTGTCAAATATTGACAGTTATCGTTTTGACGAATTCAATAGCCACGAATCGCCGTTCGCATTCGACCCGCCACCACGAGAGCCAGCGCCCATGCACTACATATCGTGCTTCAGCATAAAGACCAAGGCTAGCCCTAACTACTGATTTTATACGTGCTGCCTGGTATTTTACTTGCTTTACCCCTTCTCGGTGTGGCGCTTCGCATGCTCACTATAATATGTGGAGCACGACTTTTCGCATTTGTATCCCGCAGGAACGCCGTTGACAGTCTAAAGCACCGAACTGTGCATTTGTTTACATCGGCAGATACAACGACCACTCGTCGTTCGCTTGAGATATAATGTTAGCCGCTGATCGGTAGCGTCAGTTAATGTCAGAACATATCAAAACAGACAGATTTTGTCCACGTAAGCACCATTACATCACTCAGAATCGCGCTTACATGAGTGACCACACACCTTCGAAAACAGCCAGCGGGAGACACTAGTACGGGAGCGTTATTACGCTGCCTTTTTATCATTGTTCCTATTCTCTTCATTCACGCACTATGTTCTGTAATGTGCATATATGTGAGGACTCTGCATGTATGATCGTTCATATAGAGAAAGCGCAGTTTTCTCTCGCAAATGCTGATGCTAGTATAGGCAACGTTGGCAGCTCAACGAGGCGGTTAATTGTTTACACGACTGTATATCTAGGGGCCCACGCTTGCTGCCCATTTAGGATACGAGGCAAGAAATGCACCTCGGAAGCTAAATAATGAGTCTGCATGACAATACGTAAAAATGCACCCGTGTTCGTAGTGGCATTTAATTTAGCGAAGTGCCAGTGAGTGCGGCGGGCAGCTTTCCGTCGAAAACGGCAACGTGCCTATGTCAATACTTCTCCGTGTCGTCGCTTCTCACTTTTTATGTGGGCACGTTACGAAATGAGGTACGGTGTATTTCAAATCCGTATAGTCAAAACTGAGCTACAGGAGCTTTATTCATCTTGATGGCTTAATTAGCTTCAGGTCAGTCGCTCAGGTCCGCCAGCAGCAGGTGGATGAACCATACGCGACTGTGACATATAGGCTTAACCTCGGCTTCGGTATCAGCTCAGTCGGTATCAGCTCAAACTATATGTGCGGATGGCGAGGGCTGAAGTTCGTGCAGCCAACGACGCAACACCATATGCCTCCCATCTCTTGCACATCTACAGGGAACGCAACTTCTTGCGACAGCAACTTATCACGCCATGCACCAGCTCACGATCGTCGACTCTTCGACGCTCTCGTCGCTGTCGTCTGCATGATCCCGGAATGTTTTGCATGGAACACTCCTGACGTCATACGCAATGTGGTCTGTAACTTAGGAGGAGGCAAGGTAGGGTGTTCGAGGCAATTAATTAAATTCGTTTGTAAAAAAAATATTTCCAATTCTCACACCTGCTTTCTTGAGGACATTTTTAGAGGAACGTACTCGGCGAATTTCATCGACATCCGCTGACATCGAAAAATCGCCGGAGTCGCCCTTTAAGCGGCGAGAAAATTCGACCGTTTATGTAGCTACAGTGATTCAAAGCTTCCTTTGCCACGCATTTGCTCGCAAGCTGCAGCAAAGTCCGCATTAAACAGAAAACATCCGCAGACAATACAAGCACTAGTTACGACCTAATCATCACGGCGCACCGTTTGCCCTCCACCACTGAGGCGTCCCGTTTTATTCCGTAATGAAAAGCAGGTTCGCGAGAGCCAACCAACCGCCAGCCGACATGGATGCCATAACCGAGAAAGAAAGAGAGAAAGGAATAGGTAATAGAGTTCCAAGTTTGTGGAAACAGGGCGCGGGGTAACAAAGACTTTCTCGCGCAACGATAATAACGACGCCGCCGCCACAGCTGTCTCCAAGAAGCGAGCGGGCGGAGAAGCAGGGATGTAGAGGGACGTGAGGCACGCGAACCGACCGTCACAGAAGAAAGAGCAAACACCTAAATCGCGTCGCCTGCCGGGACCCGGAGGAGATCGAAGACCGCGAGGATGAGAACACAACCAAAGGACGGGAACGAGAAGAAGAACGAGTTTTCGCGAAGGAAGGTTCTCTCTCCGGGGAGACTGAGTTATATATACGCGTTTGGCGGCAGCTGGTGCGGCGACAGGGGCAACCGGCACACCGTCTCGGACGCCGAAGAAGACGACGACGACGAACAGCGTTGGGTCGAACGCGCCGGGTTCGTCTCCGCTCGCGTGGACGCTTCGAGCCGGCTCTTGTTTGTTCTTGTTCTGTCAGTGGCCAGCCTCGTGGGTACAGCCATGCCGAATAATGGAGACGTTGTACTGCCACCTGAGTCGGTGGTCTTTCGGCTGTTATTGGACGAGGTTGGCCTGTGTCTCGCGAGGAGAACAAAAAAAAAATGAAGGAAAAGCCACACAGGGTGGAACGCTGGACTCGTGTTTACCGAGTTTGGTGGAATCGAAACGCATTTTCCCCGAGATAAGGGACGCGCTCCCGTAGTGTTCGCCTCCACTATTTGTGCACGTTTACCCGACTTCCGAAGAATGGGAACACGTTTCTTCACGACGAAGGGCATATTGCCGCCCTGCGATGATTTCCTGCTACGTTCATGTGGTGTCATTGGATGAAAAATCGTGGGAAGCGGCAGGCTCTGGGGTGTTTTCGTGGCGAACCAATTTCATGACAATGGCGGTAAAGAGAGGCGGCCCTTCAAAGGAAAACCAGCGGAGCTTCTTGTTCAGCGAGACCTTTTCAGTCGGTACATGCTCCGCTGCAATGACTGCGGTGTCGCTCTTCCGATCAATGATTCTGTTGACTCTCGCAAGTTGTTAGCAAGAAGAAGTTGCTCAATGAAGAGCTAGCGTCTCGCGTTTCGAAAGTACACCGGAATTGAAGTAAATTTCAGTATTACGTAGGACACAGATATTGAGGCGCCGACCATTGATTTGAGTTTTGTGGTGAATGCTATACAAACGAAAGTTCTGATAAATTATTCACGTACTTTATGTGGCTGGTAAAATAAAACTACCAGAAAGTGTTAGTCAGAAGATGGAAGAAATTCCATTAAGAAGCCATGAGTGTCTATAGAATTATATGTGCCTGAATAAAATAAATGTGCGCTTGTTAATGATTTCATCGCTACCGTACTTGAATATTCAGACTCACGCTAAGAATATTCTTGTTCCGTTTTTGCAAAATGTTTACTTTTTGTGTCGTTTTGAATGGTTAGACTGGTTTCAATATCTTTCCTGAACCTCTCCTAATCTTAACAGCTGCAACGGCGCAAGCTACTTTAGTCAAAATCAAAGCGGAAGCCGAAGTTCCAAAACGGTCCTGTTTCTTCTTCTTTAGGAAAACAATAATAGACTTCCTCGCCCGCATTATTTACACACTAAAATCACGTGCTTTAAGAAGTGCTTGGATTAGGGTTTTGCTCTCATACAAAGTTTGTTTATTTTGTATCTGCGCTATGATGGTCTACGTTCAACAATTGTGGCTGCGCGAAGAAGTCGGCTAAACTTTCAAGATTTCGGCTTATTCATTGTTTATTTCTCGAGTCGGTTTTTCTCGTAAAACAGGATTGAGTTATACAGTGCAAACCGAGAGAATGACAGAGAGAGTGTTATGCAAGCTCATAAAAGCAAAGAAAAGCGAAATAAAGAAAAAAAGTCCCAGTTTCGCAGGATAGGCGAAGCATCGAGTGCGATAGCAAATTAGTAGACAGATATACGAAGTAAGGATAGTAGTTTTATCGGCCGTGTAAACTTCTAAACATCCGTTTACTGAATACAAGCATGGTGTCACGCGCGCATACGCAAACGCGAACACATCTCACTCGATGACCGCGCTCACCCAATCTCAAAACGCTGGACTCAGAAAGCGCGGCAGCAGTAGCGAGTGACTTGACCTTCGTGCTGCATCTCGTTTCAATGTGAACTAAGCGTCGTGAAAACAGCGCACACGAAGCTATCAGCACTCGTCGCACTCTGTCCTAGTCGCAAATTGTTTTCAAGATAGGGTCAGGGCGGCCGCTTCATACGCAACTGCCGCCGGGGTAGAACACCCCTCTCCCTCCCTTTCCTCCCCGCGGTCTCTAGCGCGCAACAACGGAAGACGACGCGCTTGCCCTCTGCTTTCCTTCCTTGCGCGCGCGAGATTGAGCCACCATCGTCGGCTCACCCGCGCACGCTTGCACTTGCACATACAGCATATGGTGCGCGACGACGGTGTTATCGCTCTTTCACTTTACACGGAACATCACGGCGCCGCCGACGGTGACGACAATGGCAGAAATGGGGCTGGAAGGTCCTTATGATTGCTATCGTAATAAAATTGGAGATAGCGTTCCCAGATTTGTTCCCGTTACTGTTTGCCCGCAGCCTGAACTTAAGGGTAGCTCCGCTACGTATAGCGGCCACTGTGAAGGTAATTCTGCTATACTTAAACGCGTTAAAAATGGGCTGGATTTGCTGTATCGTGCTGTATATTGCTGTTCCTCGAAAGGTAAATATAATTTAGTAGTACTTCCAAAATAACTAAACACATTATCGCTTATTGGCACGTTATTTGCACGGCGTACCTCTTTCAAACATGCCCCACGTGTGGAACAGAAAGTTTCAACTCCCAACTTGCTCGAAATAAAGGTTCAGCGACAAGGCAGAGCGGTGCCACTAAAGGCAGCGGCGCACTTTTGCTTTTCTTTTTTCAGACGGCGGCACTTCGACGGCGGAATGGCGAAATTGATTAGCAGCAGAGCCATCTCGCATATAGGAGCGCGAGCGCATAATTGAATCAGCAAAGTCATTCACTACTTGTTTCTTTCAAGCACAAGGGAACCCTCATATAGCCACCTCGAAGAACAAAAAGAAAGGAAAAGATGACGCTGATGGCGTCGCGACGGATGGATGGGGTGATATTTATTCTGTCGCTGCTGCCAGCTTCTTAAGAGCTTAAGTTTGCGGGTCCCCCTTTGCCCTTCAGCACTGCCCCAAGTGTCTACCATTGCATCACTGCCACCCATGCGCTCCCTGGCGTATGTACTTACCTCGAGACTATAGCGGCTAACATCGGCGCTGTTTGGGGAAAGAAAAAAATTATGACGTCTTTCTAACTTCAGATAAGGTGGTAATGGCAACGCACTATGTCATTTTCCCCCTGTTTCTCCGCTTGAGCGTCTTTAATTCGGCGAGAAGGCTTCACGGAGGAAGTTTGGAAGTTTCTCTCTCTCTCTCTCTCTCTCTCTCTCTCTCTCTCTCTTTCCGCAAGGCACCTTTATGGCTGACAAACTTTTTCACTGCGATCCCATCACCTCGCTAACTTGGCAGAGGAAAGGACAATTTACGCGTACGTTGAACGTCGCCCCAACTCCGCTGGCGCGCGTGAATCTTCGTTGGCGGCGAGCGATAGCAGCCGCATAACTACCCATTCTAGCAGCCAGCTTCTAGCATGCGCAACATCCACGCCGAGAGCACCAGGATCGCGAAGGCGCATGCGCCGGTGTTGGTTTGGTGCTTCGCTTTCTGCAGTTTAGTTTGCTTTCATTTCCTGCCCGGCGCCACATTGGACGCACTCGGATGTTGAGTTATTGGGGTTTATGGCTTCCAAAAACGACTCACGACCCACGATAGACGTCATGGTAGGAGGCTCAGATAAACTTACACCAGCTGGTCTTCTTTAACGTGCACCCAAAGCATGGCTCACGAGTGTTTTGTTTTTTGCCTTCCGCCCCAATCGGACTACTGTCGCTGCGGCTGGGAGTCGAAACCGATACTTCGCTCTCCGCAGATGGTTGCCGTAGCCACTGAGGCCCCATGGCGCATAATGGGGCAATGTAGCAGAAGTACTTTTTCGTGCTCCGTCTTATTTTCCAAGTATTTCAAATATAATGATTTCAATGGGTTTCAGGAACCAAAACGTACAGCGTAAATTACAGTAGAAGCCCATATGGGTTCAGGAACCGTAAGCGGGGCCTCCAAATCCGAACGCGTTTTTACGGTTTGTCCAGCTGAGAACGTTGTGCATTGGTGCATTCTTCCAACTCTAGAAATAAATAAATAAATAAATAAATAAAGTGCCCTACAGAAATGGAAGAAGCTGTACGTTGCTGCCAGCGGAGAAGTGCGAGGTGCTCGAACGAATAAATGCGGTGAGCAAAAAACAACTGTAGTTTAGGTTAATAATTTCTTCCAGTTAGCTTATCATCCCGTCCATGGTCTCCCAGAAGTTAGTGGAAGGCGCTTTAATGTCTGACTGCATAATTTGGTTTCAGAAATGGGGATTATACAAGATATGCGCTAACGGTTCACTACTTGCAGGCCTTTTGATATTCCTCTAGAACGGCCGGCGCGAATGGGGCCTGCGTTTCTAAGAAGTGCTGGAGCTCCCGTTTTCTTCGTTCCTCGCAATGTTTACCGGCTCCAAAGGAGAGGGTTATCTTTGGGCGCTAGCTTACAGCTGCACTGCCTGCTGCGACGTTCATGCATGCATAATTATCGGACCTTAGGGACATTGCTGTACGTGCTAAGAATAGCGTTCGGTTCTGCGCAACTACTCGCTGCGAATGCAGTCGCCGTGCGCGCTCCGCACGCGTGCACCGCGAAGAACCGACCTGCGAAGCCCACCTGTTTCTACGAACATTTGGGCAACTTAACAGCAGCAGTGAAGGGACCATGGCGCAACAGGATAGAAAGGCAGCGCAAATGCGACATCTATTTACGGAAAAGAGAAACTTGGAAAAAAGTTTCTCCTTGTTTTCTTGTCGTGGAGCATGAGAGGGAACGAAGCACTTGATGTCCTTTTGATCGCCTCCCGCCCCGACACGCAGGGTCGGCACTGCGGCGTCCATCGTTGAGCAATTTTGAACTTTAGGGTCATCGATTCTTCGTTTCTGAAATTACCCAGAGCTACAGCCCTGTTCTAACTCCTGCTCCTTTCTTTCTTTCTTTCTTTCTTTCTTTCTTTCTTTCTTTCTTTCTTTCTTTCTTTCTTTCTTTCTTTCTTCCTTTCTTTCTTTCTTTCTTTCTTTCTTTCTTTCTTTCTTGTAGCCCAGTATTTCGAAACAGAAGGAAACCTGCGCGAGGGCTGACACCACAGATTTGCCATAGTGGCCCAAGGAATGCGCGGCGGAGGCTGGAAGTGTCAAATTTTAGTTAAGCCAGCCACAGTTACTCGCAGTCATACACGTCGGCTCGCGTCTCGGATAACGCGAGCAAATTCGTACGAGAGGGCAGCACCAAAAGTCAATTTTGCCTGCGCCGATGCCTCTCTCGGTGTGCGGCCACTTTCAATCTTTTTCATCTCACTTCGAAATGAAGGTGCATTAGCCGGATGAGATGGCTGGTGCAGCCAGGCGTTGTCGCGTCAGCGAGATTAATAAGGAAAGAGAAAAGAAAATGAAAGGATTTTTATAACGTACACACAGCGTACAAGGAATGGGAAAAAGAACAGATACAGCCTGCGCATTGTTCCGCTTTCTGTATTATTTTTTCCCCTCGTTCAAAGTCTCTTGGGTACTGCCGTGATTTACGGGCTGCTTGCTTCTCCTTCAGGTTACCCTGGCTTCTCACGTCACGGAACAGAGAGAAGCGAGTAAAAAAAAAAGATAAAGAGCGCTAGTAGAGGCATGGGGCAGATAGATTGCACTCCTCGGCAGCCCACGTCTGTGCTGCTCCACTTTCAGCTCGCTAGGTTGTCGACCGCATCTCGGCTGAGCACGGCACCTGGGCTTTCAGGCTCGTAGCGCAATCGCTTCGCGGCGTTTCCACGTGGCAGATTGTGTTAGGCTGGTCGCGCGCAGGTGAAATTTGCATCAGGCGCCTCTTATCTGGAAATTTCGCAAGCGTTATCCGCACCTTTATGTTATTCGTTCTTTCTTTTTCTTTTGTAGTCTGATAACGTATTGGAATTTAGAAAGTTAGAAAATTTGTATCAGGTCTTGATGTACCATGTCCTGCTGACAAGCTCATAGCGGCTTGAGCGACAGAGTCGTTCTTCGAGTCAAGTATAGGTTATCGAATTATTCCACATTCTTCTCTCGACTCTTTCCTCACCAGTACATATGAGAACGAACCGAAGGCAATCCTGTTTATTCACCCTGGCTATCTTTAACTGCACTTTCGTTCGTTGTGGTATTCATCGCATCGACATGGTGTGGCTAAGGGACTTCGCAGATCTAAATCCATTCTCCTGCATGTATCGCGTCCGCACACGGTCAGCGTAAACTCCAGCGAGGTGGTCCAAAGCGAGAATGAGCACATCATCGCCGCGTATGCACTGCCGTGTTCTTCGTGAGATTCTTCATTATTAGGTAGAGTGCACTGAATTTCCCTCAGGACGTTAAGTGTTAACCGAAGCGCAAAATGATTCCGCATACAAGCACCATTGACGTTAGGTTCCCGCGAGCAATTTGGGTGTTTAGGAGAGAGCCGTTTCGGCTCCTCTTAAAGGTCCTCCGTCATACGGAGCTAGTGTGCGATTGGTCGGTGTGGAAGGAATGACGTGCAGCTTGTCCCGCTCTGGGTCAAGTTTCCTTTTTTGTGTGTGTTAGGCCTGCAGTGCTGCCACGGTACCGGATAGAATATGATGGGCTTGCCACTGTACAGCGTATGAAGTGCATTTATTTGCCGGCAACTTTTGCAAGGCTAGGTCTGCCTGCAGCAAGCTAAAGCCCTCTTCCCCCTCCTTCTTCTCTCATTTTTTTCTCTCATAGTTGATATCGCTCTGCTTCCCACGCTGCGTGTGCAGGCAAAAGATTCCGGCACATATCTTTGTCGTTACCGAGACGCTGCAATCAATTTACGTTCCTCTATTTCCTAGTCCTATAAGCTGTGGTAAAAGGTTCCGCACGCGCGTGATATTTGAGCGCCAAAATTGTTTCACTCAATACCTTAAACCAGTGATCAGTATTCTCGACTACTCCGCAGTGGAGAGCTACTTAGCGTCTCCTTTAACGGAGTTCCAGTCAGCGGCAGTTTCATTTTTCACTCGCTGCTCCTGCTAACGCGTCTCGGAAAATTTACCCCCACAAAGGGATTTCCACGCCTGTCACAAAAGCTCATGGACGGTCGTATCGTTCTCGTGGGCCTAAAGGCCGAAGCATTGCAGACGCGCTGCGCGAATCACTCTTTATCAGCAAAATAAACGCCAAAGAACAAAAAAAAACACAGAAAGAACTATCAGAAATCGGGAACTTCATTTAAGACATATGGGAGGCGCGAGAGCGTGAAACTGCCACCGCACAGTATCGGGATGCGGCGTAAAATTTATTTGCTTCGACCCGTCATTCTCGGATGAAAACGGCCCGGTTCCGCTTCAGCCTTCTAAGCTGCACGGATCGCGCTTCACGGTAGAGCAGTCCCCCAGCCTCCTTATGCATTCTGTTTCTCTTTTTCTTCACTCGCACTCGATCTCGCCAGCGGTCGAGAAGGAGCGAGTTACGTGGGCTGTGTCCCCGTCGTCTGTACGCCCAGCCCCCGCGAAGCGAATCCGCCGCCAAAACTCGGCGAAACCGCAGAGAAACGGTAGCGGCGGCGGTAATCAATGGAGCGTACCGCGAGCGATTTGCGAGGAAACCAGGCTCCGCTTAGGGAAGGGGCCGGACGTCGTCGGCCGTCCGCCACCTCGCCGCCGCAGACCGGGAGTTCTCGGCAACGCCATTGGCGCACATCGCTGTCGTTGATGAGGCGTGATGCGACGGTGCGCACTGCATCGACTGCGTGGTTTCGTCGATCGATTGCGCGCGTACGCACACACGCACACAAGCACGCAGAAACACAAGCACGCGGAAACACAAGCACGCACACGCACACTGGTACTCACTTGCAAACGCACGCACGCACACATCCTGCTTCCGTGACCTAGTAGCAGGTTTAACGGCTCGGAAGAAACCTGGCGCTCATACAAACACGTGCGCAGGAATTCATTCTGTCGTTGCTGTTTTGTTGCGCCGCTTCATTTATTCATTCGCTCGTTCGTCGCTTCAGTCATTCATTTCTTCGTTTTCCGGCCGCTCGTTTGAGTTGTCTGTCGTTGTTTGTGTGCCTCCTCACTTCGCTGACTTGTGTCGCGTGCTTTCTTTTCGGGAAGCCCCCTATCGCTCCCGCGCGCTTAGAATGGTGGCCTGCGTCACGTGACTGGACAGTCGTTATACGCGCGCTTGCCTTGATATAAAGCTTCGCCGGTGCGTAATGCTTTCTGGTCCCGGCAGAGGTCCCTCCGCGGCTTGCCTTACCGCCAGCCAAGATTGGGAAGCGCCGTAAGTGGCCCTTGTTTGTTGAAGACGTTCGCAGATGACGGTGCTGCTCAAGCAGCTGGAAGAAGCGACCCGTTGTAGCTGTCTCACGCTCGCCGCCCCTGTATAACAACCGAGCCGTGTTTTTACCCGCTAACGACGAGGATGCCGCCTATAGCGACGTGCTGGGAGAGGGAAGGGGGGTGGAGGGATTTTCACGCCCATTTGGCTTGTGAATCAAATTAGCCGAACCGTTTGCCGTTCTCGAAGCGGTGCACTAGTCTGCCAGCAGCTGTTTTCTTTTCTTTCCATGCACGTTGACGTTGCCAGAAGGAACCAGAATTGGGGGTTTATTATTTACAGGGACACGAAAGAGGAATGCTGAATCAGGTTGTACTTTTTCGAAACTCAATTTTTGCACTAATTTCGCAGGTTGCAGGTTGATTACTAGAAGAAAAAAATCAAGTGTGAAGTTAAATTTCCCGCATTACACGCCCAAACTCCAGTACCGGTACGTCGGTGGTTTGAGCGAGCGATGAAACATCTTTATTAAAAATACACGAATAGAAAGGAAAAAGAAAGCAAGCACGTCACAGATTTCAAATATCGTCGGGTATTTGGGCCGTTGGGGAGCTTTTCTCTTAACTTGATTTTCTATAATGAAACGTTACCTATCTTTATCGATAAAAATAAAAAGTGTTCTTGGTATGCCGGAGTAGACCCCCTCAAAACCTGTAACGTCACGGCATGCTGCTGCGGGATCTTGTAGGCGGAGTAGCCACCTGTATTTCATTATCTGCGTCTTTTCTTGCTTCCCGAGTATCACCTATTTTTCTTTTCTTTTTCCTTATTTCCTCCCCTGCTGCCTATGTTACATTTCTATGTCTCTGTCCTCTCCTCCTTTCTAAACAGTATGCAGGCGTTGTGCCCTTTCCGGTGGCAGTTGCAAGCCTTCTCCTTGCTTTCACTTTCCTGCCTAGTGTTATATGTCTTCAAAAGAAATTATAATAAGTAATAATAATCTCCTAGTTGGTGTCCGTCGTTTTATTGCTTGATCCTCGCGATAAGAGCGGCATTTTCGGTATTACAGAAGGCTAATTAACTCGCAACCGAAATACACTTTTTTTTTTACATCAGTATGTTTATAAATGAAACACAAGAAGCCGGCGGTCGCCGTCGAGAAGGAATGTATGCGATATTTAGCGAGTCACGTTGCAAAGAGAAACTTGACGTATCATTTTCTCGTGTACTTCATAGCGGAATTAAACGAAGAGTAGCGAAAATGAAAGAAGCACTGCGCAGCTGGCGCGAGATAATTTTGTTTTTCTGGCAGCTTTTCGTACGCCTTAATATTTGTTGTGAGTACGTATTCAGGGTCTGATAGTATTCAGGCCTCCTTTTTTGTTGTAACTGTATGGTGCATTACAGTCCTCATTGTCCACTTCGGGAACAATGGAAATAGATTGCATTCAGCCAGGTAAACATCTGCACCTTTTCAGTGTAAACCGCAACTGATTCTCTTTTTCTCTACTATCGGTGAAAACAATAGACATACTTGCTTCTTTCTTTTTCTTTTCGTTTTCTCACTATTAGAGTTTCTTCACTTTTGTCGAATGTATTGTGGCTCCAATCATTCCGCCGAATAATAGAAAAGGTCCCTCCTTTTCCTTTGTCTCATTTTCTTTTTTATTTCTCCGAACCATTTTCTTTCGTCTCCATAAAGCGACACTTTACAATCGCGCACAGCCCGTGTCCAAACATAGTAATCGCAGTGAACCTCATCTCCAACGTTACAAGCAAAAGCATCGCGAAAGTGTGTAGGCCATTACGGAGCACGTGAAAACACGGCTTCGCTGTTGTTGTTTTCGTTTTTGTTTTGTTTTTCCACAACCATTCCAGGATATTTGCAGTTCTTGCAGGCGCGAGTGCCTCGCCAGTAGCGAGGGGAGAATTCGCAACGTCTTCTCCCGTTTTATCTCTTGGTCGAACGCACGCGCTGTAATCGAAAGCACATTATAATTTCGCGCACGTGTGCGCTATCGAAATAGGTGTGCATATTTTCTCTCGGCCGGGCGATGGCAGACCTCACCCGAAGCGAGGCAGAAGAAACTGCGAGACAAGGAAAGAAAAGGAAAAATAAAAGCGCGTCCTGACAAAAAACACGTTCCCATATATGCTGGACTCACGCAGCGAGTGTTTTTTTACTCGTGTTCCGTTCTCGATTACTTCACTCACGCCAAGCTAAACACGTTTACTGTAGCTTCTTTGGTTCTCGTCTTTTGGTTACATGCTTCGGATGGCTTCGACGAAAGTAGCTATAAGTGCAAGGAATGCCGCGAAAGAAGAGAGAGAGAGAGAGAGAGGCCTGCGTAGGCGCGATGTTAAAGCAGTGCTGACACATATGTTAGAAGTCGTGCAAAACTCTATCGCGGGCTTCCCGCGAGTAAAAAGCGCAGCACTTGGTAAGACCGGAGGCTGGGAAATATTTATGAACTGATTCGATACTAAATCTTGTCTCAAAGTGCCGCCCTGTCGTCATCGCCACCACCGTGACGTCATGACAGCGCGCAAGATTTGCTGACGTTCCGCAGCAATGTGCAATGACGTTGCCGTTGAAAAGTAAACAAGCGTGTTGCGTCAGTTCATAATTTTGCCTTCGCTCGCGTGTGGAAGACGAGGTGATTGCAAGAATGCAGCGAGCTGGCGTATCTCGACGTCATGAGGCAACCTCATCCTGGTAACCAAAACTGAAGCTGGTTAGTAGAAATAAGTATCTTCGTAAATTATTCAGGGCACTATGACTCTTGCCAGTGGTGTTCTTTGTTCGATGGTTTAGACGTTTGGATCTTCATATTACGCGAAGAAATGGCAAGTCTACAATGTCAAGTCAGCGCCCGTGCCTGCATAAATGACTTAAAAGTAAACGTATTTTAAATGTGAAGCCATTGTAACACAAATAGGACAGAGAGAAGAGAGCGCCGGGCGCCAGTAGCGTTCGTGAGGTCTGGTTCTCTGTTCTTTGTCTTTGCCCTCCTTGCGTCTCAATGGTTTCGTCAAATGTTAACCAACTCGCCCCGAGAACAAGTTTTAGTGCTTTAGAAATGTTGGCTTTGCAGATGTGCAAACCGCATAATTTTGTGTTCACACATGTTGGCTTCATTTGATCAGGAATACTGCATTGAAATACATGTCTAGGTTATAATTAAGACAGAAGTAGTAGAACATGATGATGATGATTATTATGGTGATCATGATGATGATGATTATTAGTGCACTTTATCTTTCCTAACGAAGGAATGGTAGCATGCATTATAACACACCAAGTGACAGATATGTCACAGTATTGGCTAGCCCAATACTGGATTTGCAATTCCATTCAACTGTACGATAATAAGCTAGTGACGCGTGAAACTTGAGCAATTTCTATAACGTTCATTGTCCTCAACGAACTACAACACGCTGTTTAAGCCTTTGCAATAAAGTACCGCGCGTTTGTATTTTTTATCTCAACACGAAACCATGATGTCTTTTTCAGGTTAGTAACTATTTTGCACTTTGCTATCAAATCAACCTTTAGTCAGGCGAGCGTGAGCAAGGTGGTGGTCTTCGTTGTGCCAGAATGCTCCTGTTGCACTAAATGAGTTCGGAGCCGCATAAATTTTTCTGGCGGTTGTGCAGTGAAATACGCAGAGATGTACGTATAACTTGGAGAAGAAATATTGCGCCGACACGAGTCCTTTGACGTTGTTTATCTCGCCAGAGCATCTCTCTATTTCTTTCCGGGTGACTTCTCGCAACGCCGCCTTCCACCAAAGTCTCTGCAAACCAAATTCTCCCCCTCTACTCGTGAGGCGACAAACGACAGCCATTGTGTGACTTCAATTTTGCAGAAGCGCGTGGCGCCTACGCAAACACAGAGAACGAGTTGGCTGGACCCGTCCCACTACTTAATAATAGGCCATGCGAAAAGAAGATATGACCGCCGAAATCAATATATCTGCGCGGCCCACCATTCGCCTCATTTCTTTGTAGCCTATAGTATGTCCCCCATCCCGGCAACCGGTGCAAATTTGTTTCCAAACGCTATTACCCTTTCTGGGTGGTGGTGGTTCTCAGTGAAAGAAAAAGAAAGAAAGGGTGTGGAGGGGAGGAGGAGATAAGAAAGCCTTTGCTTCCGAGTGAACGCAGTGCGCGACCATATCAGGGTAATAAAAGCCTGTCTTCGTTGCCGAGGCCGCTATGCTGTTGCTGCTTCTGAGCGCGTGAATATTTATAGCTTCGTCAACAGCGAAGCCTTTTTCTTGCGTCAATTCTTGCGTCAATTCGAAGCGCAGTTGTCTGCCTTTTCCTTTTTATTATTTTTTTCGCTGTTCCAAGAGTAATACGGGCCCTTTCTATTTATGGCCCTGGGCCAGGCGGCCCACGGTTTTATTGCAGCCACAGCAAGCGCGTCGCGGCGTTTCACTCGGAGCCGTGAAATTCGAGAGAGCGCCGTTATGATATACAATCCCTGCGATGGGCTCCCTCTTCCCATTTGGGCCGCTTTTGTCGCGCGAAAGGCAATGCTTGAAAGATATGCCGATGGAGCCCATCTTATAACGGGCAATCGCACACTGCGTGGGCTTCGTTTCTGGACCAATCTATGAGGGGTCGCTTTCGTTGCGTGTACTTCGAGTGTAGTGTGTGCGTGCGCTCATTCGAAATGCAGCGTCGCGTCAAGTGATAAACGAGGGCCATTTTTTCTTCCTTCTTATTTCCTTTCTTGTTTTTTTAGTTGTCACTGTCTATGTCACGGTAAGTTGCGAAATATCTAGTAGCGTTTCTGACAGGCCGTATGCATCACCACTGTTGTTCCACGGAGGCCTAGGGAAGTGTAAATAGTCGGCGATAAACGAGGCGCCTTTTATTTGAGGACAGCGCGGCGCCGGCGGGTCAGGATAAATGCGGACTCGGGCGTTACACTGTTACTTTTTCGGAGCTACGTCACGTAATGTGTTCTCTTTTTTTGTTTTCGTTCTTTAAGGACAGACTGGTTCGTGCTATTCGCATAAACTCCGGAGATTTGCTGAGGCGAGCGTGAGAATCAATGAAACGCGCCGTCGCGCTAAGTTTATTTGTCGGTTCACGTAGTCGTGAGGTGAACGCCGAATGCAACCGACAGCCTTTTATTTAGCATAAAACGCGTCTGTGCCTCCAGACATCGCGCTTGCAATACGAAATGGCAAAATAACCGGTGCGAAACCGTGACGTCATCAAGTAGAGCGGTAGTACGTTCGTTCTTCGTTTCGGGGTCTATCCAGAACTTTCGTTCCTCTTTTCTTTTCTTAACTTCTATTTAGCGCGTCCTTTCGCACCCAGAGATTCAGAAATGCACTTAGAGACGCGTATTAGGGCATAGCCAAAATTACATTATCGCAAATTAGGGTAAATTTATGGCATAGAAATTTTACTATAGAGGTGATGGCGCACACGCCTGCTACAATTGCCTGTTTTTCTCTCCATAAGTCTCTCTCTCTCTCTCTCTCTCTCTCTCTCTCTCTCTGAACTTTTTTTTGTCGACCCACTGTACAATACATTTCTCCTTAGCTGTGTCCTCATTTGTGCCGACGCTATGTACGTACGCACCCAGAGTTAACCTTAAAAAGAAAAAAAAAACAATGAAGATGTAAAGTGACACAAAGATAAAGTGGGAGCACGTTTGGCGAGATTTTCAAACTTCCCAAGAAGACAATGAAAGTTACCGGTTCGTGAGGGCCTCATAAGCTACCGCACTAAAACTATGCAGTACAGTAAAAGCTACGCAGCTACGTGCGGCTGCTGATTTTTTCTCCCAGATCACACAGCCGCATGCACGTGTACGTTCTTCGAAAGTAAGTAGCGGCTTCTGATTGCTCGGGGACTATAAGCTTTCGCCTCTCTGGGCAGTCGGGATCGGCCAGCGCAGAGAAGCTGGCCAATGAAGAAACCACGTCCTATCTGTTTCGATTACGCGCCTGATACGCTGTTGTTTCCACTCCCCTGCACTGTTTGAGAAGAGCGAGACATTCGCCAGGTTTGCCTTCTCTTTCGCAAGTGTTTCTTTTTTTTTTCTCTCTCTCTCTCGCTAGGTGGGGCAGCCCGCGACGGAGGCTGTCGTGGCGCTGTCACCGTTGCTTAAACAGCCGACGACGCCCCATAAGCGCGCGTTGGACCCCGAGAGAATTAATGGACATGTTGGAACTTTCGCGTGCTTCGGCGCGAGAAATCAGAGAAAAATCTTTTCCCCCGAATTTCGTTAAAACTCGCTCGCCGACTGCTTTCATGGTTCGTTATTTCATCGGCTCGTCTTGTCTTTCAGTTATTTTTTCCCCTTTTCTTCTTGCACCTCTACCCGAATCTTATGCCATCGTCCTCCATTGAAAATGCGGTTCCTGCTATCGCATGGTGAACGCTGAGCTCCATAATCGAGTTCCGTTTTCCTTTTCTTTCTCTTCCTCCCCACCTCCCTCTTAACTTGCGTGTGCATGCGTCAATGCTCGTTTCTATGTTGTCATTGCTTTTCGAATTTGCATCGTAATTGAGCCTCAACCGGAAACTTTGTCAGATGCACCATTCTCGTGGGATTTCAGGCGCTATAAATGAGATAGAGTTGGTCAAGAGAAAAAAAAAAGAACGAGAATAACTAAACTTTCAGAAACCAAAGGTCGACGCTACACTAACTTGCGGTTGGTCTGCGACGATCAGCTTTTGCTCGGTTATCTTATTTTAGCCTTGCGTTTATTGTTTCTACGTGATTAAAACACGAGCAGAAGTCACCGCAAGACCAGACAAAATCGTGTAGCCTGCGCTTGTAGCACGATCCACAAACTAGTTTTCCCATCGTAAGGGCGTAACCCGACAGGTTAAGTTTTCTGAACAACACGAGAACGAAATCGCAGACCGGCGCCAAAGTCAGGCGAGAGGTTATCCACGTCCTTAATGAACTTTTGTTACCTCGAAAATACAAAGACCGGTCAAACTGTACTCGAACGTTTAGAGGAACAAAGGATCTGTGACCGTAACTTGTTCAAAACGAAGGAAATCCTGGCGAAAACAAAAGGATATTTCTCGGTTAAATGTTGTCGTAATACTCTAGAGTTCTGTCCCGAACTGGTTTGCGCAAAGTTTAAAGAATAAGTAAACTATGGGGTTTAACGTCCCGAAGAAAAATAACGTGCTAAGAGATGCGTACGTCGGAGTGAAAGGGAAATGGGAGGTGGGTGGTCCGGAATAATTTTGACCGCGCTGGGATTCTGTAGCGTACAACAAATTCGCGGTGCACGAGAGTGTAGGCATTCCGTTCCCATCGGAATGCCGTCGCCGCGGTTGAGAATAGCTCGCCAAAAAAAGGAAAGATAGTTTTATCTGGTCGGGGTTTAATGAGTTTTTTTTTTTTTTAACAGACAATCGTGGTTAGCGGAAATAGGGGCCGAACGAGCAAACACGTGATAAACACTCTACGCGAGTTCTCAGCTACTTGGGGGCCATTCTGCGAGCGTCCACTGTCCATCTCGTCGGCTGCTGCAAGTGCTGATTGGCTGGGCGCGCCCATCCTTCTGACGAGTGCCCTAGCCCAGCCAATCAGAACTCGAGCAGCAGACCAAACGGACATGCCGCCTACGTGGACACCTGCAATATACCCCCGCCCCCCTGCACTCTTAAGCGTCGCTCTTTGCGTTTTCTTTTAACTTTTATATACGAAGATAAATAACAGACTCTTTATCAATGTATGCTGCCACCGGCTGCTGTTTTTCTCTCGGTTAAGAAATAACATGAGATGAAAACACTGGGAATGCGGGAGATGGAAATTCAAGACGATGAGCAAACCGAAAACAAGGTGAAAGCAGGAGCCAACGTTTCGACAAGTGGACTCACCTTCTTCAAGGCGACGTCGCCTTGAAGAAGACAAGTCCACTTGTCGAAACGTTGGCTCATGAGATGAAAAAGAGTGATAAGATATACAAATAAAAGAAATAGAAACCCTTGTAGAAATAAATATCAATGCTGATACATTGTAGTGACGGTGAAGAACCAAACACTGGCGCAATCTGATTATACAACTTTCAAGAAAGTCCGGATGCCGTAGGCTAGTCTTGCTGTCAGCGATAACTTGATAACGGTAAATCCGGCGATAAACGGTCTCCGGCAAAGAAGTAAAACAATGAATGCAGAAAAATACGCAAACTTAAACACATTTAGGGTTGGAGAAACTTAGACACATGAACACTCTCCTAGCATCGTGCGTGTTACATATATGGTGCAAAAAAAAAGAAAACTAACTCTAGCAATTTAGTCCAATAGCGTTTACTATCAAGCGAATGCACTTTCAGTCACTCCGCATGATTTGCAGTTATACATAATAACTTGTTCTCCTGCTTGTTTGTTCGTTTGCCCTGGCGTTTTACCGCATTGTTTTCTCTTACGGCCACTGCTCGCCGCAGTGGCGCAGTGGTTGTGGCATTGCGCTACTGAGGACGAGGTCGTGGGTTCGGTCCTGTGGCCCCGGTGGTGTCGCATTTAGGTTGAGGCTAAACGCAAAAGCGCTCGTGCGCCATACTTCAGATGCGCAATAAATCAGACCAAATTCACTTTCGAAGAGTGAGAGCGAAGGCAAGCAGAGGGAGGTCTACCAGACGAGCGTCCGGTTTGCTACCCTACACCGGGGTGAGGGAAAGGGAGAATACAAAGGTGAGGAGAGCGAGCTGAAGGGCGACGTGGGAGGGTGCACAGTAGCACAACATATGCGGCCTCTCGAACTTGTGAAGTGCGCTTTTGAAAGCTTCTATCAAACTACGGGCATGCTCAATGGGTGTGAACTTGCCAAGCCGTCTGGCTCGCCACCAAAGACAAGATTCAAGTCGACAGCAGCACAAATAAAGCTGTGTCTTTACTGATCGCCTGCTAAATAGTGGCCGAAACGACAAATTGAGATAATAAGACAGTGCTGATTAGAATCTGTTTCACACATCAACTCTTTTTTCCTTCCTGTTGCTGTGCCGATGGAGTGGTATCTTTTTTCCTTTATTTATTTATTTTCTCGCCCATAGTTCACGTGAAAATCAACAGAGCCCGGGGACAATTCTTTACCAATTAGTTTGTCCATACCTTTAAACAAGGGGTCTTCGGTAAATTCTCCAACTGGTATGATTCATGAGCCCTGATTGACACTGCTTTTTTAGTACTGTCGTGTGCAATCGAGGCGAAACATATCTCTCATTCGTTTAGCAACTCTACTGTCCTGACTTTATTATTTTTTTTGCCCTTAGACGATAACTTTCTCATGTTTGCTTTTTTTCATATGTTAGTGCAGCGCAGCTACGAAGAAATCATGCCGCTACGACAACTTACGAAAGATCTACTGCAGATGCACCTTCTTTTTAGCGTGTTCATGGTTATATATTGTTAGAGAGGCGTTTAAGAGCATGAGTCTCGTATATAGAACCGAAGATAACGAACACTACTACATCCACGTTATTATTAACTCGAGACACTCGTAGCGAAATAAAAACAAAGCACTTCTCTTGCCCCACGTTTCTGGGAATCATCATGCTTCTTGATAAACGCGACTGGATACAAGAAGAGACAGACGTAACGAGAAACAACTCTGAAAGACTTTCATTAATTTCCAACCCGAAAGAAACCGTGCGACGTATACCAAGAACAAACTAAAGCTTATTCCTTTATTTATCTTTCGCTATCCGAAGACCGCCTAGGAACAGATGTGAGATGACGGTTTGGGGAAAGTAGGCGCCGTGCGCTCTTTATGGGCGTTCAAACCAGAAAACGCGGTCGCGCTCTCTTGCCTGCCTCACGGCGTGACGCCTAATTCCTGGGCGAAGTATTCTCCGGGGACCCGCTTCAGTTGAAGTTTCGGCCTGTTTCGTTCAAACCAATTTGCTGTTCTGACCGCGCATTTCGAGCAAGCCGCGAGCCGCTCTACTGAGCCCCGCTCGCCTCGTCAGGTTAAGCTTGATTGCCTGCGCACTGGCGTGCGCTGTTGGAATGTTCGAGCGTGCCAGCACAGTTCCTTCGTTCAGAGTTCTAATCCCTAGAGGAAGCACCTTTTTTTTTTTTTTTGTAAGTACACATCCCGACTGTAAGGTTGATTGTTACGGTGCATGTCTCGCTACGAAATTCGTAGCGCGCCTTCCGGGGACCGTAGCTTCAGCACGCGCTGCAAACCAAGCGTTCGGTGAGAAAGGAAACAACCACGTAGAGGCGGGTGCGCTGATTTCTGTTGTTTGTTCATGCTATTCCGCCTCAGTGAGTCTTATTTCGATACCCCCTTTACTCTCATCTCATCCCCAGTGAAGACTCCATTGAAGTAACAGAAGCGAATCTCGAAGGTCACGCTTTTGTGTACTGAAGGTGACGGAATGGAGTCCAAGAGCTTAAACAAGTCACGGTCGCCGTGTTCCGGAAAACGTTTCTAGGTGGTTGCCGAGCTGTTTCCGCGCCTTCCTCACACCATACGAACCCATTATCCCCTATTTGAGTTAAAAACTGTAATAATCAAACGTTATGAGTGTTTGTTGACTGTGTTTTAGTGCGCTAATGTTAACACAACGTGGCAGTAAGCGATGCGCAGACATTTGTTCGTTTCTTTTTTAACCGAGCATTTCGCAACCTTGTAACTTACCGTGCAAGCACTGCAACTCCAACAGCTTTGCGCAGCCTCAGAAATGGTTGGATGGTGAGGTCTGCGCTACACGCAGCGCGGTGTCATCTCTGAGGTCACGGTTTTAAGTCCTGGACTCAAAGATCGCACAATTCCAGAGCCCTTCAATAGATAAAGTATCGAAAGACTCTGACAATACGTAGTTCGATCCTCTCCGCTTGCTATCCGAGATCCAGAACATCTCTTCGAAGAGCTGAAATGCGTCGCGGAAACCAAGATTGTTTGGCGCTGCGTGAAATTTGAAGCAACAAAGCTGAAACTTCACAAGAGCGAACACTAAGACGCGCTCTGGCGTATGCACAATATGCGCAACCGGGTGGCGGAGAAAATCTCAAGAATCTATCGATGACGTCAAGTGATGTCTTGCGAAGACATAGAAAAGCCGCTCCAGTAATAATTACCATAACGGTTCGGCTTTGTAGGCTGGCTTTGAAGCATTTCTTCTCGAGTCTAGTTGGAGGATGGCTGGTCCAGAGGCTAACAAAGTTCCACAGGACGCAGCCTAATGATGTAGCTGCGGTGACCGGTGCACTCCGTCTCTCTTCGTGCTACGAGATTATTAGAGGTTGAAAAGTTCACTTAACACCAACGTCCGGCCATATAAACAATAGAAAATATGTACGTTTTTTTTTTTTGCACTACAAAGCGACATCGCTTGAGGCTGTGTAAGTCTTGAAACGCCCTATTTGCAAGAATGTTTAAAGGAACCCGGCACGCTGCTTTAACTAATTCATAGTGACTCTGTCTTTCTTTTCCTTTTTCTTTTTCTTCTTCTTTTGGTGAAAATTTTCTTGGGTGCCTAAGTGAAAACGTAACCTTTTAAGAGATAACCCACGCAAACCGCCGCGAAAGACGATGTATGACAAGAACTTTCTCTGTTGCAAGCATACTGAAAGCTTTCAGGTTGTTAATTCAAGCATGCCTAAATTCTAACAAGAATTTCTTATTTCTTTTTTTTTTTCTTAGACGCGTTCGTGTTCCAGTAATCCCGCTTGTTACCGCGTGGCTCTTGTGAGCGTGTTCGTGGATGCTGTGCCCGTAGCCCGGCTCTAACGAGTGACGTAATTTGCGCTTCCAAGGGAACATTTGTATTTCAAGAACAGCTCGGAATCATTTGCGTTTGCGTGTTGACGTTGCGTGCGTGTACGTGAACTTCAGATTTGCTGCCACTGCATTCTATTCCCTATTCTTAGTTCGAAACTTTCGCGTCGTCCAGCGCACATTCGACAATTAGTATAAGAGGAGCAGCGGGCGCCTTCCGCGGGCGCAGACATCTCTTTGAACAGAGATAATAGAAAGAAAGAGAACGAAGTCATAGCGTCCGTGCCTGCTGTAGGAAGATGTCTGTACTGCGTGCGCCGAGGCGTAGTCGGCCAGCGAGCATTCTGCAAAAATACCTGCCGTAGTTCATCGTTTTTTTTTTCACTCAGAATAAAGCTGCGCAGTCATTACCTGAAAAATCCGCAGGCAGCAGCGGCGCAGGCGCGATCGCTTTCAGTGTTGTTAAACCGTTGCTTCCATGCTTGTCATTAAACAAATGAAAGAAGCTGGCAATATTCTAAAG
Organism: Dermacentor variabilis; assembly: GCF_050947875.1. NCBI lineage: Eukaryota > Metazoa > Arthropoda > Arachnida > Ixodida > Ixodidae > Dermacentor > Dermacentor variabilis. Next base: position 171,256,194 of record NC_134573.1, on the reverse strand, counting down.
TAGCTTCCACAGAGGCTCGAAGGCCGCCGTTTGCTCAGAATGAAGGTACAAAACGCTTCTTTTTTTTTTCCGAGAGCTCCGCTAATGGAAGGAACCTTTAAAACTATGGAGAGAGAATTAGTAAAAGTTCGGCGCGTGCGCGCGTGTGTGCGAGCGTGAATGATAGGGGAGCTTGGTATTCCGCGTATCCCTACCGGAATGTGGTTAGCCTATCCTAACAGCCCACACCGCTTTGCGTTCCGCGGTGTATATTCGCGGGCATCGACGAGCGTCTCGTAATTAGGCGGCCACACGGCGCGCAATTAAGCCCGCCGCGCGCGCACGGACGTGGTATTGAGCGAAATCTCGCGCGCGTCGAGGAGGATATTTCTTTCCTTTCGGTTAGCCATGCCGGTGGCGGGTACACCGTGGCGTACGGGTAAACACGTCAGCCCGCTCGCGCGCTGCCTGACCATTTCTCTTTTTGCTTACCCCGAGAGATCGCGACCAAGCAGATGAAGACGAAATAAAAAAAATAAACTAAAACATTTCTCCCGTTTGCCCGCAGGTTCGCTAATGTTCTTGACCAGCCTGCTGTTGCTGCTGCGCGTAATGCACGGCTCGCTTGCTTAGGGCGTCCCAGATATTGCGCCTCAGGAATGTACCCCGCGCTTCAATTTTTGCCTTCTCTTCGCCGGCTTCTTTGCTATATCGCCGGCCCGGCCCGGTAAGTACGTCTTCGGTTGCAGCGTGTCTGGGATTAATCGGCGCGCTCTGGCCGGGGGGTGTAGCGGCAGCCTTGAAGCCTTTCTGACTTGCTCGTACTCGTCGCCTTCCTGAGTTGCCGCTTGCAAGCCGGGGAATGTTTCATTAACTACTGCGTCGAGCAAATGGACGCATCGTCCTTCTTTTCTTCTTCTCTTTTGCTGCGCTGTAGAATCGCGTCCACGGCACAGGGCCTAATCTGCACTAAAGAACCAAGGTAAGTTATCGTTGAGCGCGCGTAGCTGCTGTTTCCGGGAAGCTCTAATTCCTAAATACGTTCCTACGTAAACTGTGCCTCATTTTGAGAGGATCGCTATATCTGTATCACATCTTTGAGTGAATGCAAGTGGTGCTGCGGAAACGTGTCTACAAAAACAACAAATCACATGAAGAAAACGCAAGTACCCCTTGTTTATTCTGTATGAATAAAATGGGAATTCAGGCGCCACTAGCAACCGCCTATCACAAAAATTCACCACTCTTAACAACGAGGATAAAATACAAGGATAGCAGAGTAGCAGAAGGAACGTTGCGCGCATTCACGTAAGATATAACGGATGCGCCTGACGTAGAACGAATGAAATGATTACCATATAGGCATCTGCACACAAACTAGAATTCGGTGCTTGCATGCATGACGCTACAATTGTGCTCCGGAAAACGCACACCTTATGCGTACATTGTAACCGCAGCAATTCAAAGGCCCTTCGACGTTCGCACCATTGAAGGCAGAGCTGCGAATTTGCAACATTTTGTTTTTACGAAATTTTTTTTTCGGAAATGTGAGGGACGTTCGGGGGGGGGGGGGGGAGGGTGAGGCGCTGGAACCGTCATATCCGAATGCATTTTGCCGTGAACTTTGACTCAACCATACCGTATGCTATTTTGACAAGTTTGGTGTGCACATATTGAAAGCAAGCAACGTAGTGTTTAGCCTTAAACGTCGATAACCTCCCCGCGGCCCTGACTTATTTCATAATTTGTCTGGCTGTAGTAACTCCTTCGTAATATAGATTTCCTATCCCGAACACATTGAAGCACACATATGCATAGTTCTGTGTAGCTTGTGAGTGCACAGAATTACTTTGACTACAAACTTACCGATCTGTTATCGATCTTTTACAATAAAAGTGAAGCTTAAGAAAACTCATCGTGAGTGTAACTAAGCAATGCACTCCGAAGATATTCGACGCCTTGAAATCAGTCGTATCATTCACCACATTGCCGTGTGATGTGAACGGCCAGCGCAGGTAGACAGATAGAGAGAAATAGATATTACATTGGAAATGACCGACTATCTCGTCACTGGCATGTTCACAAGCTACGAATCATTTAATGGTAAAATTATAACGCGCGGTGAAAACCACGGACGTAAGCAAAAGAGCAGATAGCAAGCAAGCGGGGTAGTAAAACGTGTAAAGAAAAAAGAAACAGCAAGGAAACAGCTCATTTCTGATGTTTCCGGCTCTGGACACTGGTCACAAAATAACACTAAAGGAGTCGGCCAGTCGCGATTTTTTGTGTGTGTGTGTGTGTGTTTGCGGGGGAGGGGGGAGGGGAGGTGTAGACGATAAATAGACACCAGCTGCGGCTTCCAGTGGCTTCGAAGATGCTGCAGGCTTTCGTCCAGAGAAGGGACGACACGAACGCCCTGTGCTGCCCCGAGTGGTATCGAGAAGGGCATGCAATGAAGCCTGATGGAGTTGTTCCAACTTTACGAGCGACGATAACTTTGATCCTTACTCGCCTTTAAGAAAGTCCTTCTAAGCTCTTTTCTCGATCTCCAGGGGCGCTAATGACGGGAGCTTGCAGCCCTCGTTTTGTGCCCTTAGGCGTAGGATTTTGTTGGGAAATAAGGAAAAAAAAAAAGAAAGGCGATTGAAAGATGCTGTAGACTGCCCGTCACGTGTCCACTTTTCGGGCCACTTCGCCGTCCTCATTCGGCAGTATAATAATAGGAACAACCGGCTGATACCGTAGGGGGCGGATTATCACGTGCGACCGAGAGAAAGAGGAAATTTTATTCTAAAGATAGCCGAGAGGTCGATCCCGATGCGTTAAGCTATTTTCTTCTAAGGCTGTTTTCTCGTAAGCGTTGCAACGCTTGCGTTTCCTTTATAACGCCTCTGCAGTGACAATACTTGCATGATTCCCAGTTAAACAAATAGCACGCGCGGGAAAAAGCCCATCGCCGCATTCTTGAAGAATAGCCTGAATGCCATAGCCGATTGTAAAACACGGAGACACCATCCCCATTGCTCTCAGCCCGAGCTTCCCATCGTCCCATTCTCGATAGAAGGAGTAGGCTAAAAACAAGCTCGCTCCCGCAAGATATAACTTGTTCGTTCGGGCGCATTCCCAGTTTTTATCCCGCTCCGTGATCGCGCAGGTTTCGACCAGATGAACAGGGGGCGCATCTGGAGCAATCATAAAAGCGATGTGCAGAGGCTTAGATAAAAACAACGCCAAGAGAAAAGGAGAAACAGCAAAACGAGGACACTGCATTGTCCTCTCGTTCGTGTCGCATTCACGATGAGACACTCGGTCCTCAACGCTTCACTCCTGTGGAGGAGAAGCCTTGGAGAACAGAAGCAGAGGGCGGCAAATCGGAGGAGGCTAAGTTCGTCTTTTCATTCCTCCGTTCTCTCTTTTTCTTCTTTTACAAAAAAAAAAAAAAAGAAAAGCCCCCGGTGCTTTGCGTGTTCCAGAGTATTCTCCATGCTCTTGCTTGTCGTGTCTTTCCTTGCGGGACTCGGCGCGCTCGCAGGCGCGCACATTGCCGAAGCAGAAACTAGCGTTGATGCAATATCGAAAGAACACGCCATCTGCCGTTTGGCGCTCCGGCAGCCTTGTACGCGTTGTCCTTGCGCCGCTCTGTTACTGTTCTTTCTGTCGGCCTGCCTCTCTCCTCCTAAAAACGTGCAACGTCGATGAAGCCGGAATTGCTGCGCCTGCTAATCCGAGTCGTACAGGTTAGCGGAGGTTTGCGAGTAGTTCAGAGTTTAAAGTCGTTTCTCTTTATCGTCTTTTCCCTCGACGTCCAGTTCGCTGTTCATGTGGGCTTCAGTTGGAAATGCACAAACGTGTCGAAGGAGGCCTGCTTCCGAAGTTTGACCAAATTTCAATCGGGTTGTTGGGATAGCTTGTATTTTTGAAGTGTAGTCACGAACAGATGCTAACAGCGGGAGTCAATACGACGCACAAAGGCTACAATCGAAGAGTAATCTTTTTCGGTTTAATTTGGGTGGCATCATATTACTGGTCGCCTATTTTTAAGGTTAAGAAACGTCACATCTTAATGTTTTCAGGTTGGTCGTTTCCCGGTAATGATTGCTTTGTTTGTTAGATGTAGTTTTTTGTGCTAGTATTCCCGTTTCTTTTGTGCATTGTTTCTTCTTTCAACGCCAGCGTTGTAACATTTTGATGAAATCCAGCGAGGTAGGAATTTTTGGTATTCAGAAAATGTGCTGAGAGCGCTTTATTGAAGTTCTTCGACGCCGTTAATCTGCGTATCGTACTCTCTTTGTCTTGCCGTTTCTTCACTGCTTGTGCCTACGCTGTCCCTGCTTCGTTGTCAAACTACGCAAGCGCATTTTCGCCGGCGTTGTGAAATATGCGCTGAACGGAGAGAGACAGAAAAAAAAAAAAGGGGGGGGGGCATGAGGCGTTCCAGGCCAGAGAGCGCGTCCGCTCGCATTTTTGTAAACGATTCACTCGTTCTGGTGCAGTAAGATTCGAAATAAATGAAACCGAAAGTATGCAAACAAACAATATGCGGACGAGCGAAAATGGCGAGCCGCGCGACATTGTCGCTTTAAATTTAGGCCAGCTTTGTTTAGGCTAGGAGATAGCCACATGGAACGCTTTGGGGGCGTATCTACAGCGCGCTGGTCATGTTACGGCGGCGCCTCCACTTTTCAGCGAGATGACCACGGCGTAATTGAGAACGAAGTGGTTTCCCTACCGTATCACGTAATACGAGTTCACATACCGTTCTGCTTTCTACGTGCCATGATAACACCATGGAAGCCGCGTATTGCTAGACGCGTCAGTACTGAATGCTGCGGACGGCGCGAAATACTCGGTAAGTAAAGTTGGCGTCAAAAGTTAGCGGGCCGCGGGATTCGAGAAAAAGGTACATATTTCCCGAACCTGCAGGCCCCGCCTGTACTAACTTACGCGGACGCCATAGTATTATACTGCTTTACTGGCTCGAAGCTAAATCGAGGCCAAAACTAAGAACATCGGAGTTTTGCGTGCCAAAACCACGATCTGATTATGGAGCACGCCGTATACAGAGGGGTGTGTCTGCGGTTTAATTTTTACCACCTGCGGTTCTTTAACGTGCACCCAATGCACGGTACACGAGCGTTCTTGCGTTCCGCCGCCATCGGAATACCGCCGCCGTGGCTGCGATCGAACCGGCAACCTCGACCTCAGCAGCGAAATGCAGTAGTGATGGAGCTACCACGGCGGGTTCAGCTAAAATTCGGCTTTTTCGTGGAATCTGGCCGTACCCTGCCAACTATTGACGCGTATTTCGTTAGTCAATCGGGAGATTGAACATAGAGTCCACTCGTATGCACGCCGTCTTCTAGACTATGCCCTTGTCATAAGGGAGAAGAAAACGGACGTTTTCTGCTGGTCGGCCCCCTTGTCTGCATTTTGAGGCACCTTTATGAGTATCAACGCCATGCATGACTCAGGGCTTAATTTATCGGCATGCGGAAGTCCAGCGGCAGCTGTTGCGATGAATGAAGTTACAGGTAAAAATGACTGAAAATGCCAACTGCCACAGACGTATAGAGCACTGCAATTTGCTGTGGCGTGGTAAAACAATCGACCGCCACTCAAATTTAACGTGTCGTTCGTTTCCGTTGCATGGTACTTGAAACCCACGCACAGCTCCGAAGTGGGTCTGCAAACAATAAACTGTTGCAGTACCAAGTAGCCATCCAGCCTCATCACGTTGTAAAGCATAGGCGCAAAGTCCTTAGCGTGGCCTCTCGTGCCACACTGAACGCCTCGTTCACGGGGCGGCCGCAACGTTGTAGGAAGGCAGCGTCTATACTTTCGTAAAGAACATCAAAAATTAGCATTGTGCTCGCCGATACCGCCCCCGGAGGAGTCATAGGCTATGAAGTCAGTGCTACAAATTTCGATTGGCAGCCCCCCATAATAGACTTCACGATCAGCATTCCTTCGCCAGCCATTCCTTTCTTAAGACGTGCGTCCATCAAAAAATAAGTAAGAGAACGCAAGGAGAGGAAAGGAAGGGAAGTCAACCAGATGAGCGTTCGGTTTGCTACTCTACACGGGGGTTAAGGGAAAGAGGGAAACGAAAGAGGAAAAGAGGGAGGCAGTGAGCACTGAATGCACGTGGGAGGATGCACAGGGCACTATAAGCGGTCTCTTAAACCGGCGCACTTCAAGTACTGTACTAGTGCCCGAATCGCTTTTTGTGTCAGTGACATATGTGGCCACGGTTCGAGTATCTTTGAATCAGAGAACGGTCTCTAGTCCAGTTGGTTTGAAACTGTCCGGAGAGAGAGAGGCGTTGTACGTCGTAGCGAGCACAGATACACAATTGGTGCTCGAAGTTTTGCTCGCACTTACAGGATTTGCGCATCGGGCTCTCGACCATTCCCATACGATAGGAGTAAGCGTTCGTGAACGTCACTCCTAGCCACAAGCTGCACAAGGTTGTTTCGCCGCGTGGAAGGCGGTTGTAGCCGAAGAAACGGGTACAGCTCATACAATCGGCAATTGAAGGCACGTGAAGAAATCCAGAAAGCTTGTGACTCCTGCGTGCAAGTAGACGGAGTTCCCTGGCAGCGTCTGCGTGTCTTCGTGGCCAGACGGGGCAGCGCTGTCAGTATAATCCTTGCACTTTTTGGTAGACACAGTGAAGCCATGTTCTCGGACATGAGGCGCCGTCATGGTTGCCGCCTGCTGAAGCCTGGCCAGCACCTGAGGGCGAGTCACCGCTGAAGCCCAGATGCAAATGTCGTCGGCATATATTGAGACACGAAAAATCCGCGGTAAGTACTCGGCAAGTCCTACCAGGACGATGTTGAAAAATGTGGGGCTCAACACCCCACCTTGCGGCACACCATGGCAGATGTAATGTTCCGAAGTTGGGCCGTCTTCGGTCTTTAAGAAGCACCTCTCAATCAAATAGTCCCGATTCCCGCGATCCAGAGCGGCAAGCGCGTCGCAGAGGCAACGGCCTTTCTTGAAGAAGGTTGGCGACGGGAACGTGGTCCTCCCGATTTTAGTGGCGGCGTCTCGATCATATGAATGATCTCTCACCACCTCTTTCAAGATGGCCATTTCTTTAAAGCAAACGAAAGGTTCTCTTGTCCTTGGTGGCTCGATTTTCTCACTGAGGCTTGCAACATGTCTGGTCGTTTTTAAATGTTTGTCTCATGTCGCGCTGGCAAAGATATCGCAGGACGGGAACGGCTGTCAGCATACGCGGAAACGCGCCCGATTACGCGGAGCCACCGTGCTGATAATCCCTGAAGCAGTTCTCTCACTGGCCGCTGCTCGGCGCCACCGCCTACGCTCATTGCGAATACTTCCATAGTTTCCGTAATGTTGCACGTTTTTAGGTAACAGGGGCAGCATGCAGGCGGTGACAACGAATACGCGCCGAAGCAAGAACTTGCGGCCACACGAAGTGCGCACGGTTTGTTTTGTGCCACTCTACTAAGCGAACTCCGAGCGTGCCTCCTTCGCTGAAAAAAAAAAATCTTTCCCGCACTTTCCTTTGCGAGTGAACACGTTTGCTATATTTACTTCGAAGTTGCAAGTTGTTTTCTTCCAACCCTACTTCCAGAGAATCCTTGTTCATTTTTTATGTTGCGTATTCAGTCGCTGAAGAGAATACTCCGGACAGATTTTGCCGCACGGAAAACACGCCGCTACCGGCTGCCTGCGTAAATACAGTTTGTTAGCTCAGGGCTTTCTTCCACGGACTGAAAAATAAATATCTATCGACGGAGCTCAGAGCGGGGCTTTACGTTCCTTGTGCGTATACTTTTTTTTTTGTAGCTTGCAGGCTAGATCTGCTTTCTTTTGAGCAAGTCCAAATAACATACGCCTTCCACAGTGAGGCATCATACAGCTATGTTTGCTACAACCCGAAAAAAAAGAAAGATGCTTGCTTTGCCAAATGGATTTGTTTCGTGCATAAGCAACGGTTTGGTAGCGCTATTTATTTTTTCTTTCGGAATTTAAATGCCAAGCTAGAGGTACTAATGTACTGTCGCATGCGGACAACCTGGAACCCATCAAAAGGGCCGCTTAGAAGCTGCCCCGAAGAAAAGAAAACCTTTTAAGGTTCCCTAGAAAAATTGAGAGCTCAGCAAACAGTAAAGCCCGCGTGCGGTCTCCCTTGTACAACATCTTAGAGTACACAAACCACGGTACTTGTTTCACAATGGCGGGTTTCTCATACACTCCATGTTTAGTATCACGAAAATTGAAATGCGTCAACTTCAGTTTACTCTTCACTTCAATAAAGTCCTCGCGCCGTTCGTGCTTGCTTTGCAGCCTGCGCCTATCATTTCGGTATCTATTTATCTCTACTTATTTATTTTACTTGTCACTTGCCATTTTCAATGCTGTGTGCGTGAACTTTTGTCCTCTGTGCGTGATACATCGCCAGTGGGCACACGTGACACACACACAAAAAAAAACTAATTCTGGGGTTTTACGTGCCATAGCTGCAATTTGATTATAACGCACGCCATAGTTAGCGACTGGGGATTAATTTTCACCAGTTTGGGTTCTTTAACGTGTACCCAATTCACGATGCACAGGTGTTTTTGCATTTCACTCCCATAGAAATGGGAAGACGTAGCCACTACTCCACCACGGCGGGTCACGTGACACTAACGCCAAGTGCCTAACTTCTGAGCAGTACTAAATATCAAATTAAACTAATTATTTGCTTCTTGAAAGTGTATATAGCAACTCCTTACGGAAAAGGAATGTAATGGTTGACCAGAGTCCGTTCTCTCCTGTTGTCCTGTGGTGTGATTGAGGAGAAGAGTACCTCGGGTATTCCGTTTCGCTATGTCATGCAGCAATAAATGAAGGAATTATTGATAATTCTAAGATAAATGAATAAGGATTTAAATGAAACAAATGAAGATAACAACATCGTAACGGAGACTTTGCTGACGTCTGTCCATGTCGCTACCCGAATAATATATACACTTTGAAGTCCTTATAGATTACTGCGAGGGACCCTCACGCACTGAATGGGTGGTAGGTAGACACACATATATCTCCGTACCAGTTCCGTATCTAGTGCAAAGTGTAAGCGCGTCACTTCATATATATCTCTAGCGTATCCAGCATATCATTAAGGATTCTGTCTCTCTCCATATATATCTGGCCAGGACTGCTTATCATAAGCGCTTTCATAAGTCCGTGTCGGCAAAGAAGTTTTTTTCACGATATATTTGCCTTCGGCTGTGCACGACTTGCTGGCTATGTTCCAAGTAATATTTTACATTGCAAAGTAGCGCCTGTCCAACCTTCCTAGTTTTTTTGCCAACATTTCACTAACGTAACCACGAAAGTGGTTTCTAAATGTTTTTCTTGTGCTATTTTATGTGTATTAGTATATGAATGTGCTACTCTACACTCGTGCCAGCACCGTACAAGTTTACAATGTTTTCATTTTGTAGACCTAAGAGCATATTCACTTTGACCCGCGCTTCTATGTTGTTTTGCAGTTTCTACCATTTACATTATACCGAGACGTGCTGTCTAGAACTGACGCTGTTTTGTTGTCTGTGTGGCAGCTTCAACAGTCTAGTCAGGTGACCACTCCCATCACCTTTAGCCAAGGAGCCAGTACATATGTTCTCTATTGATTACAAGCAAGTAAACAAACAAAATTAATGCTACGTCGACCTCTGCTCATGTGTGTCACTTTCGGTCGCTGCATGCTGCGGTAATCGCCTGTAGGGCTGTCACATCTGCCAGTCTTTACAGAGAGAGCTCAGTTTAGTCAATTTGTAGTTTGTGGTGGTGAGCGTATAGGAAAGAACACGAACAGAACTACCACGTGGACACACCGCTCGATGACAATAGATATGGACTCATATGTGGTAAACTTGGCGCCCTTCGTATACTTGCAGCGTGGTAACCATGTGAAGTCAAACATGAATACGAAATGATTTAAGCCATGTTATGAAAAATGGCCTATTACCTGCAGCATGTTCGTGTAATTATTTACGGTTCAAGCGTACATCACATGTGTGTCACAAATGTATTGTGTGCATTTATTTATTTATTTATTTATTTATTTATTTATTTATTTATTTATTTATTTATTTCAACACTTCAGCTATCAGAAACGCTGCAGTTGTAGGCCCAGATTAACGTAATCGACCTGGGGTTCTTTAACGTTTACGTGCACAAGCGTTTCTGCATCGCGTTCCCATCGTAACGAACCTGCCGCAGCCCTGAAAACGAAGCCCCTGTACCGCGTGCGCTAGCACACGTAGAGCACCATACTGGCCGCTGAGCCAAGCTGGCAGGTTGCAATAATAGCATTATTCAGCCTACTTCCGCTACTGTGGACGCTGCTTTCAACGGCGAAGTCGTGAAAAGCACCTGTTATCTATTTTGCCACTTTTGTTTTTTTCCCCACGTGGCACCTTTGTCTTACTTCAAGGCGGAAGCTAAGTCACTGTTGCGAATCCCCTGCGGTATACTTCGCGCGAAGCAGAAAAAAAAAGCAGCTACAAAAGATTGACTCACCCGCCTACAAGTGGGATAAGAACAAAAGCGATAAAGGAATACAATGTATACCGGAGGCCGTCCCGTAACGACCTCTTTTCTGGCCTCATAATACGGTGATTCTCCGGACGGTGATAAAGAGGCAGATCCGGTAAGGACGCTCCCGGTTGCATGGTCGAGCTACTCCACGTGTTACCACCGAAGAACGAGAAAAACAGTAAATAGTCCAGCAACATCGTGTCTTCTCGCACCGACTCCGGCGAAAGCTTGAGCTCATATAGAAGGCGGCTCCACAACGCCCTCTAACGGCCTTTTACGGGCGTGGCGCACTACAGGTTTTCTAGAGAGAAAGCATGCAGCGTGGTGGCAGCTAATAATCGCACCGAGGCGCCCACCAGAGTGAAGAACAAAGCACGTTTTACATCTTCAATATAGAATTACGTTCGCTGCAATCTGACCTCTGGCCTTTCGCGCGATGTCCTGGAGTCTATCGAATCTCTTCACTGCTTGTTCAAACTCAGCATACACAAGCTTGCATATCTGAATGCCACTCCTGGGGCCCGCCAACTTACGCGACCATATGTGGCAGAGTGCATGGTGGTAACTTGCGCATGTGTGTGTGTGTGTGTGTGTGTGTGTGTGTGTGTGTGTGTGTGTGTGTGTGTGTGTGTGTGTGTGTGTGTGTGTGTGTGTGTGTGTGTGTGTGTGTGTGTGTGTGTGTGTGTGTGTGTGTGTGTGTGTGTGTGTGTGTGTGTGCGTGCGTGCGTGCGTGTGTGTGTGTGCGTGCGTGCGTGCGTGCGTGTGTGTCTGTGTGTGTGTGTGTGTGTGTGTGTGTGTACTGTGAACTCTCATTTTATTATTCGTCCCAATCTTTCACGTCACTCTCTCCCTTCCCCAGTGCAGAAGAACCAGCCAGTCTTGGCTTGATTCGATGTCACTCACCTCTCTTTTTAAACATGACACCACCTAAGCATAATGCGCCAAATAATATCGAATTTAGCTCCGAAAACACGATCACAGGAAGGGGCGGACATGAAGACAGGAGAAGATCTTCACTCTCCTTGGGCGTATATTTGGCGATAAATTCATTTTTATTTGACATGCACCAATTAGACCAACAGAAAGTAATACTAAAGTATAAGGAGCCAAGACACGACGAAACCAAAGTATATATGAATTGGCTTTTATGGGGGCAATAGGTTTTCCGCGTGAAGAGGTATACCAGTGTGTTCTTTCACTAACGGTGCCCGGTATATTCGTTGAAGTAATAGAAAGAAACATGCGTTAATGCGCACGCACGTGATTACTGTGTACCTCATGTAGTATTCTAACAGCGTGACACGCGGAACAATGTTCTGTGTCTCGCGCTCTTAGAATAGCGTGGGTCCATACCGGAGAGGAAGAAAGAGGGTAAACCGTAAATGAAAAACAGGTAGGTTAACCAGAGGAGATCTCAGGTCGGCAACCCTCTACTGGAAGAAAGGAAAAAAGGGTTACGAAAGATGAGATAAAACGAAGGTATGCCAAATAACCGAAATTGGTTCGTTGCTGATTACGAGCGTGTTCCGAAACAGAAAAACAGGTGGCCGGCCTGGAGGTAGCGAAGTGCATAACTTTTGCGCATTTTTTCACAGACTCTATGGCAACTCAGTGGCAGCGTCAATGAGAAAATTTTGGTGCCGGAAAGATTGGGAGTCCTTGTAGCCGGACCAGCGTCTAACGTCTTACTCGAGCCGCTTTCCCGCTCTGCACAGATAAGTTGCGGCCGCTCTGGGCGGCATGCTGCAAGCCATCCCAATCTGGCTGTCGCTGTTCAGAAAAAAGAAACGGGAAAACAGCATCAGATCGGTCGGCGGAGAAATGACCGCGGCACCAAACGCGTCGTGTCGTTAACAGAGCGCAAACATTCACGCGCAAACAGCGCCACTCCTCGCCGATATCTCATTCGACGTCCTCCACACGGCTGTATGCTGGGGGTGTACAGTTGCGACTGAACAAGCCAGCACACAGAACAGAAAGAAAAAATAATAAAGAAAACTGACGAACTAGTGATGGACATTACACGAAAGAGCTGCGATTAGGATAGTGCTAGAAGAAGGTGCAAATGGGAATTTCATTCGCCTCACAGCTATCAATGAACGAACGAATGAAAGAAAGAAAGAGTAAGCGAAAACAGGAATACCGAAATAAAGTAATGCGCAAGCGTTAGGCATCTCGTATCTACGTTGTACAACATCGTACGTCCTTCTTAAGAGTTTTGCTTATCGCTCTACCACACAGCACTTCTCATACATTCTGCTGGACGCCGCATTCTTTATTTTCTTTTTCCTTAGGTTGTGGTGCTTTTTCTTCCCTCACCTCGTCTCCTTTATGGGCGTTTTGGGGGATATCGGGGCAGCGTTCACTTTATTGACGCTGTGTTTATAGGTGGCGATAGCGTACTGCCAGCATCCCGAGGGCTGTATCGTTAGCGAAGCGTAGTCTTATCTGCGAGCTTTTCCATCCTGTTAGTTTGTTTCCACTTCTTGGACGGCGAGGCCACCTTCTTCTTCTTATTCTTCTTCTTCGACCGCTCCATTCGATTGTTCCTTGCTCGCTGACGGACACAGTCCTCGAGGGAGCGGAGTTGTCCGGCAATTTCCCAAATGACACCGTCGTTTTCGTCTCGCTCATTTTATTACTTTCTTCGTTGTAGTAAACGACTGCTCAACGACGTCGGAAAGAAGGACAAGTTGCTGTAGTTCTGCTTTTCTTAGAGGATCGCTGGCACATATTTTCAAATTTGTATGAACCCTACCATACGCTTCGAACACGTAAAATGATCGCACTTTGAAAGTGTGATGGTTGATTACTAAAGAATATAACTTTCATTTCGCATTTCACCAGCATGTATGTGTTAATGAGTGTGTGATTTCCGTTTTCTTTTTTGTTTTCTTTTTCATCCTACATCTCACATGGAGTAACCTGTCGCAATTATAAGGCTAGCCTATACAGATATCATCAAACATTTCCACTTTTAGCAAGTATGTTTAAAGGTTGGGAAACAGGATAAAGCTTACTTCTTCACCCCTCGTGGTTGCTTAGTGGCTTTGGTGTTGCGCTGCTAAGGACGAGGTCGCGGGATCAAATCCCGGCTTTGGAGGCCGCGTTTCTAAGTGGGCGATATGCAAAAAAAAAACACTTCTGTATTTAGATTTAGGTGCACGTTAATGAACCCCAGGCGGTCAAAATTAATTCCGAGTTCCCGACTACGGCGTGCCTCGTAATAAGATCGCGGTTTTGGCACGTAAAACCCCATAATTTTTTTTCTATAATTTTACTTCAGAACAAAAGTTAGTCTCGAAATGTTAGACCTGGCGTCATCGACATTGTTGTAATGTCACGGCACAGAGCAGAATTTCCTCACATTACGTAGCAGTCAGGCTAACTAGGATGACGCTCTTCGTTTCAAAATAAGCACGAGTCCTGCGTGCGTTTTTTTTTTTTTTCTGGCTGCCGCAGTGAGCAAGTGCAGTGAGCAAGTGAAGTGTGCCAGTGTGTTAGACGTCATGACACATTCGGCTTCCTAATGCCGACACCGACACTAGTTTACAGGACTGGCAAGCGCCACTGTTTTTTGTGGGGTTTAGAGAGCTTGTGCCTTCATGTATCGCAAGAAAAAAAAACTAATGAGAAACGGAAAGCTTCGTGTCAGCTATTCTGTAGGAACTTTCGGAAAACGAGTACGATAACAATGAAAAAGTAGCGGAGGAAAAATAAAATACGTATATGTTATGAACAGTAATGATTAGGTAGACAAAGCGATTATACATTAGAAAAATCGAAAATTTACAGCTGTTTTCAATTTCACTGATCAAAGATTGCATTAACGGAGCATTGTGTATCATCATTATATCAGTGTTTTTCTTTATCTTTTTTTTTTTGTTCTGATTGTGAAATGAGGCATGTCCAGAAAAGGAACAATGATTAACGCAAAGAACGGCACGAGAGGGAACACATCTGCAATGTTTAATTAGAAAGCGAGATAACACGGGGCGAATGAATCGTAGCTGGCCTGAATCTGACATTCGGATTCAGAACATCTTTTTTTCCTTTCTGGCGCGCATGCTTTAAACATGTGTAATGTGCAAGCTGAATGTTCGTGCGCTGTGCACTCGATGTGGCAAAGCGAACGTTTATGTTTCGATGAGCCGCCATCGCAAGCTCTTGCCTCGTGTGGGGGCGCGAAAATTGAATCCTTCGAATCAAAACAAAGCGGGAACACTAGATCTGCGCCGTTTGCTTTTCAACGTAGACGCACCTACAACGTTTTATCTGGCGCAAACGCGGCGATCTCGCTCGACGGTGCCCGTAGAGAGAGAGAAAAAGAAACTTAGGATTAAAAGCGCCCATTCGCTTCCTGTAATCCTTCTGCCGACGACGTTACACACAAAATAGAAGGATTATTGAGCATCAGCAAACAGTCGCGCGTATATACGATGATTAAGCACCTGTTGCATCGTCCGCTCTGTAAGCTTGGCCGTAGACCCTCGTTCACGTTCGGAGCGATTCGACCCCACTGCGATCGCATCGTTGCCAGTGCGGAGCATTTAGGTCGTTCGCGAATCGTTTAGTGCGTCGTCTGCGTCGACATGTGCCGAAATGAGCCGCCCGTGCGCGTCGCCCATTGGTAAGCCGTGTTTTCGCTGAGCCGTCCCACCGGCTCTCTGTAGAGCGGGAAGCTGTAAATGGCGTATTTGCAACGCGACTACTTGAAATCGCATTCCAGTTAATGATGTGAATTCTCTGTATCTCCATAGAGATGGAGATATAGATATTTCACCATACATAAATATGCGAAAAACATTACAGATACAGCACAAGTAATCAAAATGTCAGAACAGAATAAAGTGCATACAATGTCACGCATATATATATATATATATATATATATATATAAACGCAAGTACGATACAGTGTGCTTTTAAACAGCAGGAAATGTCCATGCACTTCTTATCCTAACACATTATCCACGGTATTAGTGGCATCCACAATATTTTGACATTGTCAAGCACACATTTCTTAACGGCAGCTCTGGACCACAGTCCCAGCAACTTCTCTAACCTCACTGGCCCAAATCTCATGAGTTTCGACACCAGTCAGTTTCCAGGTTCCAAGTTCCTGCGGCACTCTGAAAGATGTTCTACATCCTCATCTGCGCTGCCGCATTCGTGCACTATTAAGCCTCGTTTCACGTAAGTTAAACTAAATCAGTGGAACATATTTGCAGACGTCTTCCACCTACGTACATGGAACGAGTGTTTTTGGAGCATCTGTCGGTCTTTTGGTGGAGGTTCCGGCGAATGCGTTCCTAGCGCTTTGACCGACCCCATGTATACCGCCACTGCGATAGCGCTCGAAAGCTACCAGTCGAATGTACCGTGAATGAGTGGAGCATCTTGATATTGTTCCACCGTGGCCTCCGATATGGCAAGCGCGTACCATGGCGCTTGCGCAATCTCGAAAGCCAAGGTTCTACATAAGTCTTAGGAAGTGAGTGGAAAATATTACTTAAATTTCCTGTTTCTTTACAAACGCGCGGCTTGTCCCTATAGTAGCGTTATTGGTATACCCCTGCAGCGATGTTTCAACTATACACAGCACGGCAAACCAATCACTAGTTATTGAATACTACACTGTGTGTAATTTATAACGAAGGAATCTTCAGTCCAGTGTTCGCGGTGTTTGCGACTTCTCCTTGGGTCCCGTTTGATATTGCGTTGGTAGCATTTATTTATTTATTTATTTATTTATTTATTTATTTACAATCAAGTTGCAGAGCGTGACGTCGCGATGATGCATAGGGGCTGTGGTCACATTATAGGCGCAGACAAAAAATAAAAGTAATAATGACTATCTCTGCTTGCATTAATCTTCTCCTACACAACGTTGACGGCCGTAGCCAAGACTTCAGAAGTCCTTTTGCAAAACCTATGTCTCGAAGCGACGAACAGCCACAAAGAATTGAAATTGCAACCTAATAGCCTGCTATTTAGCCTTTGTACTGTGTCTGTTTCTTTACAAACGTGCACTTGTCCATGCAAGACGAATTCAAGCTCGCTTTACGAAGGATATTGGTGAGCCATTTCCTACTCTTAATGATCCCACGTTTACATTTAGAACGGCAAAACCTTTCGCGTGTTTTTTCCAGCAAGGATATGCGTTGCCATTTCGCTTTCTTTCTTCCTCAAAGTACCACTTCCGCTGTTGCAATCGTTGTTCACCTTTATACGTGTATCTTTGCTTGTTTGTTGACACTTGATTTGGTTTTTTATTTGTCTTGACAGCTTGCACATTATTTGCTACGTGGTGCGGCAAATGGAGGCTGCATGGTATTTCGACTTTATCCTTCTGCGTACACGAGCTCTGTTATAAGCTTCTGATTAGCATCCACGCATGTGTTCGGCACTCGTTGCTTGGTTTCCCATTACACGTTACATTCGAGACACCACTCTTAATAACAAGCAACATCAGCTTTCCAGACCGAAGAGGCGCTGTTTGTGCAGCTGCGCTACATGCACGGAAGCTCCACCAGTAAATAACAAACATTCACTAGTTCCCTCGCACAACTAGCGCGTTCTCTAATGTTCTCGCAAGTCGTTCCTCGCAAGAAAACATTTCAGTGCGCACTCGGGCGAGCGAGCGTGCGCCTCCTGTTAGTCGTTAAAGAAAAATAAGTTGCGATTATTCCAACGGCAACAGCCGTCCGTGGACAAAAAGAAATTTGCGTTTGCGCACATAAAAAGGTTTGGCCTAACATCTAAACTGTCCCGTGCATCCCCCTAGCAACAAGCCTATCGTGGTGGCTACATCCGACGGTGCGCGTTCCATATGCGCCAGCAGTACTTGGTTGTTGTTGCTGGAAATAGAACAGGGAAACGCACACCGTAGAAAGTACAAGTAGTAGTTCCAAAACAAGTTACTTATGACGAACTTCTTTTGAGGCCGTATAGCAAACAAATCCGGATTGAGCGTCTGCGACATCCGACGCGGAGGTACCCATAACGAGAACCAGGGAGACAGTCGAGAAGTTCGAGAATCTGAGATGGGGGAAAAGACAAAAAGAAATGAAAAAAGAAAACAAGAAATGTTAAAGCCAAAGTGTGGATAAGAGGCGGGCACATCCATTCGGTGCCCTCTTATGCAAATAACACGCGAGAGTCTTCTCAGAAATGTAAAGTGAGCGCACCGCACAGATACGCGAATCCGCAGGCTTTTGCCAGACGTCGCTGCGTGCTTGCCATCGTAAGGCAGGCGCGCATGTTCCCCGCTCTTATAGGTCGCAAAGTTCGTGTTTCCTCATCGTGCACCTCGAGGCACACACACACGTCGAAGTCTTGCCGAAGCAGTCGCCTTCCTGTTACTGCCTACGCTCTTAGACATGCGGCTCGACGAGCATAAGACTCTGCGACTGCCTTTCTATGCGCGCATCGCGTCCACCAGCTCCAACCTCGTCGCCACATCCAAATATCCTCTAGAATATTTCTTTTCCCATAGCCAAGTTTTTACTGTAAAGCTGTACAGAGTAGAGCAAGATGGCATTGTGTCATCGGCTCAGAGAGAACGCGTGTGCCGGTTCCTCCGCGCCGCACTGCCTGTGCTTAGACGGACTGTATAAATCTTCTGCAGTGCCTACAGATTTATTTCTTATTTATTTATTCGTATTAGCAGCAGCTCCTAGGTCGCATTAAAGTGGGAGGGGGGGGGGGGGAGGCGGTATATACACACAATAACGAAAATAGAAGCAGGATGCACGAAATGTTTGAGCATGGCATACAGGCAAGAGGGCAGTACTAGTTTTTAATGCAAACAAACGAGCGTACAAATTCGAAGCGCCGCAGCGAAGGTGGTAATATCAGTAAGATGCGCAACGGCTGTTGGTAGACGATTCCAGTCACGGCTCGTTTGTGGGAAAAAGGAATTTCTGAGCCGTTCAGTTCGGCACCTTGTGTGCACCTTGTGTGCATGATCCAAAACTAAAGAACTAAAATTTATTGGGTTTTACGTGCCAAAACCATGATACGATTGTGAGGCTCGCCGTTGTGTGGGAATCGTGATCCATTTTGACGAGTCATTTTGACCGTCCGTGGGTCCCGAAACATACACCCGATGCAGGTTACGCGGGGGGTTTTTGCATCTACTTGGCTGAGTACGGCTGCATCTGTAATGGAATGCCAGCATGTAACAAAATAGACATTCGGTAAACCGGTTCCTAACCGAACTTACTCCGTTGCCTTAACTCTGATACGTCTGAGGCCGATTCTGTGCACTCGTTTTCAATGTTTCTATCACTCGGTTTCATCTGTGTATCTTCTGCCTTGCTCAACTCTCGATGCGCTCGAAGACATGAGCCGAGCAGCAAAGCGTGCGCTGAAGTTGGCCTTCCAGCTTGCTTCATTCGCAATCGCCGTTGCCATCACTCGCACGACTGTAGAGTAGAGTATAAGTTTCCTGCACCAAAACTGACTCGGTCACCGTTTGGAAGTTTCTCGTGTCACTTTCTGTGCTTGCGTCACAACGACAGGCTTTTAACCTATTATTTTCATCCGTTACTGCTACAAATAACGCAAATGGAACTGCCAAGATGTTTTTATTATGCTGTAGTCGTCTCGATCGAAACTTCTATGTTGTCTAGATCTCCGTCGCTGCTTTATTTTAAATATCTGGCTAGTTATATCTTCTTTTTTTTCTTGTCAATACGTTTGTTACGTCATACGAACCTGACTCGACGTGGAAAGTGCGCTATCAGCGCACCCTCGTCCATGGAATTGGCGTTGTAGATGTTGCCCATTTTTTTTTTTTTCATGACTTAGTCGTCATAAAAAAACTTCCTTTCTGTCAGCAGTTCCACTGTGTCTTAACAAAGCGCAAGTTCAGCACTACTCCCTGCAAGCGCTGAATACAGCGACTGCCTCGATATCTGGCTCTAATAGGACAATAACAACAACAACACATGCGCGTAATGCTTTACTCTCTGTTCGCATATCACGGTTTCTTAATGCTTTCGCATTGAGTTTTAAACAGAAAGAAAAACGTAAGATGAGCACGTCTGAACATTATGTAGCTTGCATTCCTCCCTGGCGGCGTTCGACATCTCAATTCGCGAAGTCACGAACACGAAGCAGTGGTTAACTGCTCTTAGTTTTATTGCCGCTAGGATCCGGTCCGACCCGGCCGCATCGGGTTTCGCGGGAAGCCTATAATTTGCATGGGAACGTCCCCGCACGAGTTCGCGGTCCACAGTTCTTTTTTTCCAGCCCGTTATGGTGTCCTCATCTTTCTTTCCAAAGTTTTTCTAGATACTATATTTTGTTCTCTCTCTGTTCTTCTTATCTGTTTCTTTCTCATCGCGTATTTCAAAATCCCGGTTTCAGAATAATTGCAGGAATGCACGGACTTCTCGAGCGCATCGGTTTCGCTCAACTTTTCCTCTGTCTGTTTTTTTTTTTTTTTCATGTGCGTGTGCACCCCGTCCACGTTTTACTTCTTAAGCTCTTGTCCTACTTTCTTTTCGCCGGAGATGGTCGTAACAATAGAGTGGCTGTCTTTATCTGTGGCCGTTATTTGTACAAAAGAAAACATATGGGAACATGAGATTAAATGAAGGCTCTGTGTCTATGACGAACAACAAGAGATGGAGATTTGGCTGAACTTAAAAGAACGGAAACGATCGTGTGTTCGCACGTTGACGAAAATTAAAAAAAAATGTTTAATGAGTACACCTCTATTCGCTCCCCTAAGTGCAGCATCCCTGTACCCAGCTGCAAAACGAAGGGAGAAAAAAATAAAGTTTGCTTAGCAGAAAAAAAAAAATAAGTAAAGGGGATTGTAGAGGGGGGGGGGATAAAGTAGACTGCTTTGTTAACTTTACCCGCGACTTCACGCATCCGCGACAAACTCTGCTCCTCTTTTTTTTTTTTTTTTTTTTTTAAGGACAAGTCTTTGTCGTTGGGCGCCCGCGTTTATGGAGTTTGACTAAGAACTGCGAGGCGCCCGTCTCCTTTCCTCGGAGATTATCTTGTTACTGCTACGTAAAGTTTGTTTCGCTTCAGTGACGTACTTCCTTGCCGCTCTGTCGTCGTCGTCGTTGTTGTTGTTGCGGATTATTAAACGATGAAAGTCTGGGAGAATTGGCTGCCAAGGAGCTCACGCTTCCAGTCATCGCGAGAGCGATAAGCCACCGCGAGAAATAAAATTTGTCGGTGGAAGGAAAGAGAGAAAGCTTGAAATTCAATAATAATGAGAGCAATCGTACACAGAGAAGCAGCAGTAGTAGAAAAATATGCTTGTAATCTCACATAATAGCGACCGTAAGTTGACTTCTGACAACAACAAAAAAAAGAAGCAGCTTAATACTCTCGTTTCGCGAGATTAAGTTCTCGTGCTGTTCCACACCATGCGCCACCTTCCTGAAAAAAAAAAAAGAAAGAATAAAGAAACGCTACAGACATTACGCTAAACATGCCATGTTTCTTAGATCGCCTTAACAATGACCGTACTAACTCGTCATGCGTTTGCGCACTAAGACGTGCTTTAAATCGACGTAAGCGAATAAAAAGTATGCATAAAGAAAGATTCAGTGGTGATTTAGCGGCAAATGCGAAGGAAGTGCATTAGCAATACTCAACTCCTCTTCGGGGTCCCGGTTCCCTGATTTAAACCGCCTTCAACTCGAGCATTGCAAAGCGTTGTTCGGGGGCTCACTCGACGAGCGTCGTGCCTCTTCGAGGAACGAAGTGGGACTGATGGTGGTTGGGAGCAAGCGAATACCATCCGTTTCAGTGTGTGTGTGTGTGTATATCACGTGATCAGCTTCCCATACTGCACACATATACACTTTTCCCCGCTTTGCCATTCCGGGTGCTAACGCAATCAAGGAAGCCGTCTTTCAGATCGCGTCGACAGGCCGAAGTAGAGAATTCTTAAAAGACTAATTATTACTTTAAACATTAAACGTAGCTCAAGAAAATAATCATATGTTGTTGTAAAACGCAACCGAGAGACCATCGTCTCGGTTCCTCAGATTTCCCAAAATAGGTCTCAAACCACCAGTGAAATATTTTCTCCTCATCTCTGTCGCCAACGTGCGCATTAGCCATGTGCGCCTTCCAACGCGCTGACGCGGAGGTATCGAGAAGTCAAACTCTAGCAGCATGGAAGCGACGTTAGCAGCGGAAGCAGCAGAAAAAAAAAAAGAACATTCGCTGGTATACACGTTACTGGGGGAACGTTAACGTACGCAGAGTGAAAAAAGCTCTGATTTCCTCGTCGTTCCGCACTTTTTCTCTGGTTGACATCCGTTCGCGTTCACTTCGTTCGATTCCGCTTCACATATTTCTTGCTTTATTTTCTTCGTCCTTGCTGTTCCTTACAAACGTATCTGGATCTATGGAAGCTACCTCTACCTCAACTCCCTTTCAACGCGCACGTCAGAGTAGAACCCGCATGCGTTAGGCTCTCTTTCTTTTCGGCGGTGAATCTTTCCGGGTGGCGCAGCCCCCGTATCCTCTTGCCGTTTTCATAAAAGTTGAAGTAAAAAAAGAAATAGAGAACAAAGTTATATGTCTTCCATGTGTATTCTATCCCCCACCCACCACCTTGTTCTTCGCTTTTCGTGTGCGCTGTAAAATAACACCGCTTCGGGTTTCTACGAAACGCATTTTTTTTTTGTCTTCTCTTCTCCCTCTTTTTCACCCCGCGCGTCGTGCTTTTCCGCATCCTACCTAGACCACGCGAAAAAGCCATCGCATGAAAAGAAGGAGATATCGACTAGGCGCTTTGGCGGCGTCGGCCTACATTCTCTTCGTACACCTTACCCGCCAAATGAGTGCAGCACTGTGCAGGCTAGACCTGGCATCAGCTACCAATACACACATCTAGAGTCTGTTCGAACGTACCAATCACCATTGATGACTTGCCTAGTCCTGCGCGGACGATCACTAGTAGTAGCTATCTTATACTGAAGTCACCGGTAAACTGCTAACTCTCGTCCACCTTTAAAAAATTAAATTTTGAAACACTCCATGTAGTCTACATAAAATAACGAAAGCATGCGATCAACAAATAACTTCTGTTTCATAAAGTTCATAGCATGTTATCGACGAGCATTTAACGTACAAGTCTGTATGACCTTAATTTGAATAACGCTATCTGTATTGAGTTACAGGCCCACGTACTGTATAAACAGTAATGTCCGGGACATCAATAACAGGTCGATGGGACATGTGCATATGATGTAAATGGCAGCGCTGTCGTCTGTCTCTTGCTGGCTCCCGCGTCTGTCAGTGTCTCGATTCGTGCTTTACGTTTATAAGTATCAAGCCGTGCCAAGCTCAAATGTTAGTAACGTTCTTCACAACGATCCCCTTGCAGCTGCGTGAATTTTGGAGTCGATAAAACGACTGGCAGTCCTGCTTCCCCTTTGATGCGCACTATTAGTGAGACAGAATCGGGACACGCGGAAGAATTTGCGTCCCATACTTTCAACACGTGTGCGTCTATTCTCCATTTCTTTACATCTTTCGTCAGGGTGGCCGAGTGCACGATGTGTTCCAACGTTACCGTTTCTTTCTTTCTTTCTTTCTTTCTTTCTTTCTTTCTTTCTTTCTTTCTTTCTTTCTTTCTTTCAATTCTCTGCCATTTGACTACCATTTCGCCGTGTCCCTGATGCGTTTCTTTTCTGAGCGAAATGCACCATGCCGGTTGCTCCGGCGACATTCAGCAGCCACGTTAGCTAAAGAAAGAGGGAGGCACGTACTGTGTTCGTTGCGGCTTGAACGTCGGCGAAACTCGGCCTATCCGTCGCAATGGCGAACGGTGCACAGGATCGTCACTTCGTCAAAAAGGGGACGCGGAAGCAGTCTCTTGTTTTTTTTAACAAACCTTTCATGCCTGCAAGAAACTCAAACACTGAACAAAGTGGAAATCTGCCCGGTGTTGCAGTAGCGCTACCAAATGTCTTAGAAGACTGCCGTGTCGGTGTGCACGCGCGCACGTGTGTGTGTGTGTGTGTGTGTGTGTGTGTGTGTGTGTGTGTGTGTGTGTGTGTGTGTGTGTGTGTGTGTGTGTGTGTGTGTGTGTGTGTGTGTGTGTGTGTGTGTGTGTGTGTGTGTGTGTGTGTGTGTGTGTGTGTGTGTGTGTGTGTGTGTGCGTGTGTGTGTGTGTGTGCGTGTGTGTGTGTTTGTGTGTGTGTGTGTGTTTGTGTGTGCGCACACACACCACTCCGTTGCAGCTAGCTCTTGCCATCACACGGCCTTACCTCTAGCTGCAGTATAGGACATGGCCCAATGCTGGAAGCAATGTGTAGAGATGGAAAGTGAGGTAGAATGTAGGAATGTTGCCATCCAAGCACTCGATTCGATAAAACGCGCTCAAGGGTCTCATTACGCTCTAGGGACCTGTTAAGCGTTTTCTCTTTCGTATGGGCCACTCCCGGCGCTGCCTCCTGTTACCCTGACGCCGTTACAACAACAACGACGACAAAAATGTTGTGCGTCGCTCTTTCGATGGAACTCCTCTGCAGGCGAATAATAAACACTTGTATTTTCTTTATAGATGTATTGCGACAGCATGACAGTATGTACCGCGTGTTCCCTTCAAGCTACAGATATTTTCTAATGTAGAGTGATTTCGTATTTTCGCTTGTTTAGCTTTACGAAGTGGACATTGTGAGCACTAAAACTTCATTATTATTATTATTATTATTATTATTATTATTATTATTATTATTATTATTATTATTATTATTATTATTATTATTATTATTATTATTATTATTATTATTATTATTATTAAAGCAAGGCGAAAACACTTGAACCTTTTGATCAAGGATCTCCACCCTGACGTCGTTTTAAAGACGTTTACAATTCCTAACCAACAAACACAACACAGACAAATCAACAAAGCCATTGTTATCGCTGTTACCGCGCCGGCGTTTACTTTTCCCTCTATAATTGTCGACTCCTCGTTCACGATAGCAAACTTAAAGCGCCAGCGGCGTCCGCCTCGTCCCAAGCTCTTTCCCGTTCCTTCCTGTGAAAACTTTACCCTCGCTATCAGATTGCCACAGCCACACAAACAGCTGTTCTTCCCCCTTTGTCCTCGGGTTTCGATGCCCCAATCGCCGCGAGTTTTCGGGACTGTCCCTTTAAAGGAAACTAAAGTGCCCTAGGGCTCGACGGTCCGTCGAAACAAAAGGCGCTGGTGACAACAAAGGCACAAGCACCAGTGGCGCCATCTGCCTGCCTGAAAGACGTTGTCCGCGCAACGCTCAGTTCTCATCCACTTCGCATGCGGCAGATAAAAGAAGGCAGCACTGCTGATGCTACAGACCGCGCCGGACAGTTTTTTTCTTTTTCTTCTTTCTTTTTCTAGAGAAACTGCGACGCTTCGCCGCACTTGATGTTCCTGAGTAACGCGCACGCCATACGCTAATGCTCTAAAAATAAATGTTTGTACCATTTGGGGCTTATCTTGCGACCGAAAAATAATCGTTATCTAACTTGCGTGCCTTTCTTTTCTTTAACCATTCGCGCCCGCGACTTCCACGTCACGAGAGGTAGGCGCGTACCAGCATGACATACCATTTGGGCACGAAAGTAGCGTGTAGAAAGTTGAAGAAAGGAAACGCACTGTTTGGGTGCAAGAGGAGCTTCAGAGGGTGTAAAATATTATTAATACGCATCACGTTGTGCATTGTCGAATACAGTAACGAAGCGCCGCTGTCTAATATGTTGGGGGACCCTAAATGTTGCTTGTTGATGAGCTGATTTGAGTTGCACTGAACAAGTGGCAATATAATGCCTTTCGGACTACGCAAGATCTCTTAATTCCACATATTTGTCACTGCATACCGGCACCTGTGTTTTGTAATCTGTGCTGCGTCCATACCCAAAGTGTAGTACAGCCTGTACTTCTCAATAGCTCATGAACAAACCTGTATGTGACGCTTGTCTGGAAAATTGTGTGCTACGGTGCAACGAACACAAGCTGTTGCAGTGAGCATCTGCCAGCTTCTGCTCGCTGCGCGAAGCGACGCACGTCGGGGCTGGCTGCTATATACACGTGAAGAACAATATGTAGCCCGTGCCCATCGAGAATGTCATTTATTATACATTGATGGTATAGATACAGGATACAAGAATAAGCCTCGACCTTGTTTTCTCCTCCGTGATTGGCTTCAGCACGCGCTTGCTCTAGTTCTCGCAATGCTGCACGTATCTCGGCGAAACGGACTGCGTGCGCACGCACGCGTGTTCGTCGTTACGCCGCTCTAGACGCCATTCATAGCTCGGACCTCGAGGGCTAATTGCGTTCATTTCAAGTACACGATGGCTGCGCGCATAATTAGGGCTCCGCGCTCGAGTCGCCCGGGCGTTGTTTCAACGCTGGATTTTGCAGTTTCCAGACTCCGCCATTGGAGTAACGCGCGAGGAGGAAGGGTCTTGTGTCCCTTGCGGAACGGGGGCCACGCTAACTGAACTGCGGAACAACGACAACTTGTGTGCTTTAGCCGTGTCTTTTCTTACTTTTGCGCGCCATCCGAGTCGACAGCCTTTAACGATGATACAGTGGTTGGTGCGTGCGCCTCCTGGGCTTCGCTGCTAGCTGGCTTGCTATTCCCTCCCTTTGAGTCCTTCTTTCCCCCGCGTGTTTCCTTGAAGTGTCACTTCCTGCTGACAGCGCGCGGACTGGCTCCGAAACTGCGGCAGTCGTGTTTGCGCTGCCGTCTTGCGAGGACAGCGAAGCCATTGTTAATGCTCTCGAAAGCGCTTGGAGACACCAGGAGGGGGGCGAGAGTTTATCAAACCGCGCCCCTTAGTTTATATTCGGCCCGCGGCGGGGATGCGGGAACAAAAGCGTGCTACGAACTCCTTTGGCACTTTGTCTGCAAGTCCCTTTCAGGCGCAAACCTGCCCATGAAGCGGTAAATATACGGGTAATGGTACGGTGCGCAGCTTAAAGTTAGTATTGTCAGGAACAGATGACTGCAATAATATCGAGGAAACAACGAATTCGTCATATCTTATGGCGTCGCAGAGACCCTTGCGTGTGCCTCTTCAGTCTCACTTTCAGGTCACGCGGTAGGTTAGGTATCATTGTGGATCCTGTGTTTCTAAAACCGACACAAAATATATTATGCTGCCCGTACCAGTAATGCACTGCCCTTTCTGATGTGCGCGGGTATCTTCTGCCACTCTTTCCGGCATGAGAGGTAGAGCAAAGGGACAGGAAAAGGGCACAACTCGTAGCGTATAGTGCTTCTAACCCCGTGCTTCTCGGCTGCCTCATTCGTGCTAATAAATAAGTCAGAGGGCCATAGTACAGTCGGTATATTCATCATGCTCTAGTGGAAAGTTGAGATAAAACTGTCAGAGGGCCACGAGCTCCTCCTGCCTTCATTGTGCATTTTCTTGCGTGAAGTTTTACGCTGCAAATGGTCTAACCATTTCAGGGAGCACGTACTCGCTTATTGCCAGGAACAAGCCGCAGCGGTCGCATGAAACCGGAGAGACAGCGCTCTCGGTCAAGCGCAATGGGCGACATATGCTCTCCGCGAGTGTAAATGAATCCTTTGTGTGCGTGTGTGTATCTGTTTGCTTGTTTGGGTGGGTGGGTATGAGTGTTTGCGAATTCACTTCGGCTTGCAATTCTTGCGCCCGCAGAACTTTGCGCGTTACAGCACGTGGTCTAGAGAAACGTGTAGGAGCACTTCGGTTTCATGGCAACCTATTGGTAGCCAAGTGTGGCGAAATGGGCTTGTTGGTTCATGTTGAATGGCAGTAGTTGAGCGCTTAGTAAGGACGAGGACAAAAAAGGAGGCACATGGGCGCTACTCACAACAATGAAGTTTAATTATCTTGACAGAGCGGAACAAAAGTGCCTTCGAATACACGTCACCGACCACGTAAACCATGGTGCCACCGGGGAGCAATATGACAAGCTAGAGCGCACAAATAAGAATGAAAATTTAGTTACGCATGCGCAAAAATTTCAGTTCTTTGTTAGAAAACGCTAAGGAAGTCCTGTGGACGCAGCAACCACCGTGATAATCAATCTGCTTACTCTCAATTATTAAGCGGGTGATTTCACACGATCTCCGTTTTTATGGAAGAAGACACACACACAAGCATGACAATGAGTAGCTAGAACACCATCTGAAGGCGTTCTGTCACCTTTGCACTGATGCTCCTTAAACCGTTCATTCACGCACCGTCCCGTTTGCACAACGTAACAATGGCCGCAGCGCAACGGAATGCGGCAGACGACCCCCAATTTGCACTCAACGAACTTATTCTTGTGCATCTTTTTGCAACTTTCCCATTCGGATCAGTTGCCGTACACAATCTACCCAGCTTTCTAAGTGCTGAGAACACAACCTGTGCATTGTCCCGAGCGGCTATTTCCTTTAGATTGTGCCAAACTTGGTTGATACACGGAGCGACGGCTACGTCAAGCCTCTCAAAAGGAGGCCCAACGTTCGTGTTGGAAACACCAAGACCAGTACTTTTGATTCGGAGGATCCCTTCTGCGGCTGTAACTAACATGTCAATTGGATAGACGAACTTCGAAGGCCATGAATCTTGCTCGTTGAAGCTGGATGACACTAAACGACAAAAAGACTTATCAAGTGCATTATTAAAGCACGTCTTAGTGATACGTTTTACCAGTTTAGAATGGTTGAAATGAAATGCTAAAAGCGCCTTATTCGCCCCGGGTAACACCAACAGGCTATTGGTATTGACTTGAGAGCAGCAGCGCCTACAACGTCCACTTTTCACACCGCAGCAACTCATAACTAACAAACAAACGCTAGTTCAAAGATAGAAGCCAGAGGTAGGCGTTCAAATGGACCTGTTGCTGTGTTCCTGCGAGTGGCCGAATCATTTCAAACAGAGCGGCGATCAACGCAGGACTTTTGGTCAGGGGCGTGTTGCAACGCCGGCCAACGCTTCTTTTCTGCACACGAATGTGACAGCTGAAATAAACGCTCGCACTCGGCAGGGGCGAGTCGATCACTTTGTTCCCCTAGACGTATCGTGTCGCTGGAGATGACATAACGGTTGTTGTCGCGTCTTCGCGACGGCGAGGCCTGTCGCGCTCTATTTTTCCCGTGGTCCACACACACGAGGCGTCATTCTTTCCGCTTCGGGAGCAGTGGCCGAAATTGGCGTCCTCGACAGGACAACCGAAGGGATGCCCGGCAGCAAATTAAACAAGAGTAGCGGCATAGGACGCAAAACGGTCCTGAGTGGGGCAAAGAACGGCATGACCGACGCTTCGTGCTTGTAGGAAAAGACAGCCAAGGAAGGGTTCTCTCGCGCGATTGCCCTGTTCCGGAGCGTTTGACGACCGTCCCTTGCTGCCACCTCGCTTTCTTGCCTTTTCCAGTTGGGGAAACAGAGCTGCGTTTTATTTCCTTAAAACCGTGCATTGCTGTGCAAGCTGGAGCCAGGTTTAGTCGATAGGGACGATCGAGTTTTTGGGAGCGCCCGCCCTGTCCGCGTCGTCTGCTGCTGAATTAGTTTGAACGAGACAGATGTTCACAGGAAGATGAAGACTTCAAATTATCAAACAGTGTTCCAAAACTGTTGATCATATCGAAATGGTAAGCAGACTTTACTGGGAAACCTCCTGCGTGAAAGTAAAATACATTAGGCAGTGGTACTGTAGAAGAGGTGTCGAGGCAAGCCTCTCGTATTAAGCGTGAAAAGTCCTCCCTAGGTCACGCTTAACAAAACAACTACGCCATACAATGGTCACTGCTGCCTAGGTGTGGCTTTGTGAAGTAGCAAAAAGTGACAAGCAAGTACAGTATGCATACATATATTTGTCTCCTAGGTGCTGCTTTATGTCGTCAGTGGTCCGATTTAAACATGTGCCGAGTGCACCCTTGACTATCCCACGATATAGAGATAGATATTTCGCTATCGGCTAATTGAAATCGCTAGGACTACGTTGCGTCGCGATATGTGCCTCTGTCTTCAAAGAGCCACGTGTATGCTATATGCAATAACTGATCGAAGTGAAAACGTTAGGTTAATACATTTTCTACGGACAACCGCTATATAGACTGTTTCCTGAGATTGTTTTCGCAGACATTCTGTCAAGTGTTTATGTTATTGGAAATACACTGCCTTGGGAGTGACAAGGCAAAGTACTTTAGTTTTCTGAAGGCTTTTGTGGCTTATCAAACGCGTACATGGTTTCCCAGCGTTCACCTGGGTGAGAACGCAAATCTTTCCTTCAGAAAGTTGCCCAACGCGCGGCGTGCATCCAAGGCGTGGCACCACACCCTTTCCCGTGGGACTACTAGCCAGCTGGGAACGGTTAACGCTGCACGCTTTTCGTGTTACGAAGTAGTATCTCAGCGGTGAGTGCAAACCAGCTCGCGTCTTTCTCTCGCGGTGCGTCCGGGGTCGTCCCTCGTCGATCGCTACTGGACCGTGTTAATCTTGTTTGGAGGAAAGCTCGTCGTCTTCGTTTCTCTGGGGGATGCACGCCAAACGAGGGTTGGGTCGGGGGAGGGTGTCGGTTTGAGACTCGCAGCGACGAAACGATATGAGCAACAGATTATATATATATATATATATATATATATATATATATATATATATATATATATATATATATATATATATATATATATATATATATATACACACACTGGGACGCGATTACGTGGGGATCTGAGCGGCTTTCATTCGGCTTCGTGTGCCCAGTCCCCAACTCGTCTATCTGCCTGCCTGGTAGGGTTCGGGGTTGTGATTCTTCTTTCTTCGACTCTGCGCGCCGGCCACAGATCGGAAATGAAAACGGCGCTGCGCGCTGTGTGTGCCCGAGGGCGGAGCAGCGGAGCGTGATTGCCTCCTGTGCCACCGCTTCGCTCGCCAGCGCTCTGCGGGGGGGGAGTCCGCGCGGTGGGGGCGGGTCGTTTAGATTGCTGAAATATGGTACCCCCCCCCCTCACCTCACACACCCCCTTACCACGATTGCCTCTTTTGTCTTACCTCTGGCGGGCCGAGAAGAGTTGGAGGTCAGTGCGCCTTCGCGCGCTTCGTGGATGCCTCGCGGGCGAGCGCTAATAAAAGTGGCGACGTGAGACCCATGCTGAATTCGGGATTATTAGGAAGGCCGTAGAATTTGTCCTTAGGGCTTCGAGCTTTAGGTATATATTGTGGCAGGTGAAATGAAAGAAGTAACCGCAAGAATCTCGCGCTGAAGCGTTGGAAAGACGGAGCAAGTGCGTTCAAGTGGAGTGGATGCTTCTTTCTTTTTCTATTCATTTCTCTTTTTTAGCTATTTATTTCGTTCTTGCAGTCCCGAAGGAGTGCAATATCATTCTTCTTAAGACCTCAGAGGCTTTGGTGCTGGTCTCTCATTTGCACAGTGCTGCGGTGGTGTCGGATGAGGGTAAAGGCGGCGGTCTTCTCGCTTAGGAACCTCCGACTGGCCCTGCCAAGTACTGATAATTTACTCTTCCAAATACTTGACTAAATGTTGGTGTATTTAATGCTTGAATTCATGCAAGGTGTATTCAATTTCATTCCTTGAAACATATGAGTACACATGTTTATAGTTGAACGTATTTAAGTTGCAAGCGCGTAGCTAGGATAGCCGTTAAATACGCGCAGCTGTTGTGAGCGTTTTCGTCGTACAATATGAGCTGTTTTTTATTTAGTTTCCGTCCGCGTTCTAGCATCAACGGGATTACAAGCTTTATTTTTATTTTATTTTTTCAACCGCAACGTATAGGATCTTTGCGAGACTTATCACGTACTGGTGTGATCTTCTCTTTTGCGAGCAGTGTGATCAGGCGACAGAGACCGTTAAAAATTTTGTTATTCTTTTTCATGATATATATAATAGGCGGCAGCTCTACCGTATGAGCCAACGAGAAGTCTAGCAGATGGAAGCGCCATGGCTTATGAATCTACCATCCCGAAAATGCATTGGTCCTACGTTTGAAACCCGGAAAAAGACACATTTTTCTTCAACTGTGAAGCTTTCTCTCTGGGAAACTTTTGTCGGTTTCTTTTATCGGTTTGTGTCGGTCCCATGCGCAGAAGACAATTTTTACTTTACTTCGGGAAACTCCTTGAACCTCGCAGCCTTCCACACAAGTGGGGCCGAATTCACAACGCTTTTCGTTCGTACGTGCTATGTGCCATTGGCCGGCCGCATTCGAGAATGAGTTGGCAGGCACAACTATTCGCTGAAATGTGCTCTTACGAACAATTCTAATGCGTAAGAACATTTTATAGAAAAGCTGTTAAGGAAACTTTCGCAGTCATTTTTGATCTGTGAAGGCCGCCGTGCTGTGGTATTTCCGGTATCGGAAGAGCCAACTAGGCAGCCTGCGTCGCAGTCTCGAGTAGACGCTTTGAAACGCAATTAAAAAGAATTATAGAATAAAAGCTGCCACCTTGCTCAACCTTTCTCGCGTGCTTATCCTTGCTCCTATCTTTTTTTTTTCTTGCGTCCCGCCAGCCGGCTCCACTTTCGAGCTCAGCTAGCGGGAATTTGAATCGACAAACATATTTTGCGAGTATCGCGTCTGGAGCTCTTGGCTAACAATCAGTTTTGGTGAATACGGGCCCCGAGTTGCTAATTCCAAGAGATATAGAGTGAGCCTACAGGTAGCTCCGTCGGTCCACGGCAATCTGTACACAACGAAGCGGAACGGATCAAAAACGTACGT
The DNA here is from genome assembly GCF_050947875.1 of Dermacentor variabilis. Lineage (NCBI taxonomy): Eukaryota > Metazoa > Arthropoda > Arachnida > Ixodida > Ixodidae > Dermacentor > Dermacentor variabilis. The sequence goes on along the minus strand of NC_134573.1, from coordinate 171,223,949 downwards.
ATAGGCGGAGAACTCGGACAAGCAGGAAAAGCGCTCGCCCTTTCTGTCCGTTCCATCTGCCGCGGGGCCGCCTAATTGCGCGCGAAGAAAGTGAAGAGAGAGGGAGAGCCAGGGGCACGTCCCGCTTAAAGGCGGGACGGTGTCTATGTGCGCGTCTCTCGCCGACTGTCCGTTCTCCGGGGCTCGCAATTAACGGATAGACGAGTGACCCTAATTGCGCCTGCAGTTGACACCGGTGCTTCCTATACTCCGCCCCCACCTTCCCGCTGCCCTCTGGCAACGGCGGTCAGTGCCATTTTGTTTCCGCTCTGTCGGACTAAGACGAAGACAACTACGGCGCCAGCGGATCACAAAACGGAGTCGGGACACGGGGCAGAGCCTTTTGTCGACTGCTTCGCGACCCTATGGGGTGTGAGACGACGTGACCGTGCAACGACATCCAGGACTAAAACCGTGCAACACTCTGTAAATCGCGGCTGGAGCCACCTAATTCGAGGCAGAAATCGCAGAGTTATGCCAAAACACACACACACACACACACACACACACACACACACACACACACACACACACACACACACACACACACACACACACACACACACACACACACACACACACACACACACACACACACACACACACACACACACACACACACACACACACACACACACACACACACACACACACACACACACACACACACACACACACACACACACACACACACACACACACACACACACACACACACACACACACACACACACACACACACACACACACACACACACACACACACACACACACACACACACACACACACACACACACACACACACACACACACACACACACACACACACACACACACACACACACACACACACACACACACACACACACACACACACACACACACACACACACACACACACACACACACACACACACACACACACACACACACACACACACACACACACACACACACACACACACACACACACACACACACACACACACACACACACACACACACACACACACACACACACACACACACACACACACACACACACACACACACACACACACACACACACACACACACACACACACACACACACGCACGCACGCACACGCACACGCGCACACACGCACACACGCGCGCGCACGCACGCACGCACGCACGCACGCAGCTGTTGCCATTTCACCTCCAGTTATGTTATTTCACTTGACAGGAAAATATGATTGTGCCTAAACAAATGAATGAGGTGAAAACAACCGGCTGAAGTAGCTTAGTGGCTATGGCTATGCGTTGTTGGGCCCGAAGTCGCGGGTTTGGTCCCGGCTGCGGCGGCCGCATTTCGATAGAAGAGAAATGCAAAGAAACATTCGTGTACTTAGACATACGTATACGCTAAAGAACCCCTGGCGGTGAAAATTATTCTGGAGTATCACACTACGACTTGCCGCACATTTAAGTCGTAGTTTGGGCGCCTAATATTTTGCGTACTAATTTAATAAGAGTAATAAAGAAATGAAATTGAACGTACGTGTCTTTGTGCTGCCTCTCCGCGCATAAGGCTTGAGGAAGAAGACTAGAGAGAAAAAGTGAAGTGGTGAAGTTTGCAACAATAAGTAGAGAGTGTTATGTGCAGGCACTATGTGAACAAGTGCCGTATGTGAGTGCTGCAAGCGCATTAAGCCTGAACAACAACAAAAAAAGAAGAAGAAACCGCGCTTGCTTACAGTGCAGGCGAATGTGGCCGACTTATACGCTGACCATCTCGATTCCTTGCTACACGACCGCAGGGACTGACATACATAATCGAAAATAGCACAGAAAGCTGCCCCTGCCTCCCCCCCCCCCCCCAATAGTACCATATGCTTCCGTCAGTCTTCAGACAGTGGAGTTCGTCGTACCTGCGTTAAATAGGTGTGCGAACGCATCTGCGCTTGTCACGGGAAAGTGATGTGCTTGTGTTTTTTTTTTCGCCATATATTCGTGACGTCATGCTCCACTTTTAGTGCGTGTGGTGACTGCATTTTGCAGTGCTTGTTCGCGATCGTGTTTGTGCAAGCCAGCTCAACAAAGCGAGTGTACCTGACGGGGCGCAAGTCTTTGATGCCGTGCGTCGTGACCATTTATGCGCGTGATCTGCCAACGCCTCCTGGATAGCAGGCCTGTGCACCTTGCTTTAAGATGTCGTGCTACTTGGACCGAAATTTATATTTCAAAGCCCGACGAGACGAAAGCGATCACTCCAAAATCACAGTGGCTTACTCTGGAGGATCCCCTTTAGATTATGTGGTAGCCGGGCAAAGTATCATGACGTCATGAAGTGCAACGGCCTTGTGCCATCTAGGAGGCGTTGGTTGTACCCGTTCTGTACCTGTTCACGGATCGTGAAAAAAAATTTAATGTCATATGGTCGCCAAAGAGAACGCTTGTGGATTTCATTAATGCTGATCCCGATAATCGAGTGCATACGTTATCGCACATCTCGTTGTCGCGATTGATAAATGCGTGGACGCCGTCAAATCGCGATATTTGCTATCCTTGTAGCTCGCGCTATCTGGCGCCATCTTCCAGCTTTATAGGCGCTGCACGCTTTCTTCGAGCGATAAGAGAACGCAGCGCACATCTGTCCCCGCGTGCCCAGCCTGGTTCCGCGCCCACACTTCCTTGGCCCCCAGTTCTTTATTCTCCCGTTTCTTTCTTCGGCCCCGTCCCTGCGAAGCGAGACCAGCAATGTATCGCACTCATTGGGGCCAACGCTAATGCCGACCGGCTAGGTCGTTAACTCGAAATGCCGCTTTTTCCGCATCAACGCGCGCTCACTCCGGCGTCGAGTTCTCTGATCTGGTCGCCTTGTACTTGCACGAAAAAAAAAAAAAAAAGGGAGATGGGCACCGAGAGAATGACGGGTGGCAACAAAACTTTCTCGTGCGCCTTTGTTTTGTGTTTTTTTTTATCTGTACTCGCAGTAACAGTTGTTTCATGCAAGCACTTCTCTATTTTCTTTGTTCTTTCTTTCTTTCTTTATTCCTTTCCTTCTTTCAGCCACATATCACGTCCAATAGCTCTCAAGGGCTTCTTCTTTCAACTTATTGCGATACTAGCCCCTCTTACGGCTAGTCGACATCGAACAGTTGGTTCGCACGTTCTGTGCTAACCCGTTGTCCGCATCTCGAGTTCTTTCATGTACGGATCATATATACGCGTTTTCCTGTGACAAGTTTAATACCAAGTCGCTGCTTATTAACCGCCGGGTTTGCTTCGATTGCTCTCGGGTGGAGTCCAGTGACGTCAATTCGCCGGAGCCGTTAGTATCCTTTGCTCAATCTTGTTTTAAGTTCTGCATAATCTTGAGTTCGCGTCATCTATCAGGATGAAATCTGTCCGGCAGTGACTTTCGAGGCCGTAACGTTGCAGAAGTGTGTTGCCTTTACTTTCTTGCAAGTTTTGAGTCTGTCTTGTTGTACGGACTAAGTCGACCAGCTCTTCCAATCCTAAAATTAAAAGTTGACAGAAACGGCTAAGTGGAAACTGGGTCGTCGCCTTGCTTATCACTCTTTAGTACGTTCTGCATGAGATGGACTGACTTCCTAGCCACTTTGTTTAGGTTTGCTTGTATGATTAGAAACGTTTCTCACTTTTTTTCTTGCTAACCCAGGAAAAAGAGTAGCATATATCTCTTTTTTTATTATTCTGTGTTTTATTCGAAGCGCCGCCAAAAGAAAACTGAATTGCTAAGCATCCAATTTCATGCGGCGTCCTTTGAAAAGTCGGGATCAAAAACTCAATCTCCTAAGGCGATCTACGTGAGTCAACGTCAACAGCCAAGTGTTCGAAGTTGCAATCTCTGTTTGCGCGTGAGACCTTGTGCTATACATTACCATGCGGGAGAAAAGCCGGGAGAGATGATATGAAGCTGACACGGTGGACAGGAAGCATACCGGATAAGTTAAACAAAAATAAATAACATAAACGTATACAGCTTGCAGGCTCGCTTCGGGATCATGTCTCAATGTTACGATCTTGCAGCTACACCGCTCGACCACGAAAGTTTTAAAGTGGCAGCTCACGTTTGCCGAAACAAACCGAAGCATTCGCCCGGGAAGCTCTCGTGCTGAGAGCTCCGTGACGAAGATTGATCGAGCTGGGTCGGAGCTTGGTGGCGGCGCGGCCACTTTTGCTCTGCCGCCGCTATTACCGTGCATCGTCTTGCGGAGGTTCGTACGGGCCTCGAACTGAAGACAGCTAGCCTGCTGTCCAACGTGCCGTCACTGTCCCGCAACCCCGCACTGGCCAGTCACTGCACTCAACAGCACTGCGTCCGACGCGCTGGTCAATAACGCAAGAAGCCCGCGTGCTGAGAGTTTCGCGAATTCGACTGCTGATTTGTTGGACTCCTGCTTCTAGCTGAAGCTATGCTGCACGATATTGAGCGTGCGGAGCAGAGCAAAAAACTTGGAGGAAGAATTTTTTTTTTCCTTCTACTCGCGACGCTGTTGGAGTTTCGCCCTAAGATAACTTTTAAGTTTCCCGTCAGAAGTCTCAAGGCACGCTGTCAGACGTTGCAGCATCACCGATAGGGGTTGTTCGGTGGTGCTGCATGTTTCCGACATTCCTATACCGGACGAGGCCGACAGCCGTCTCAAGTCGGAGCACCGCGTTCATCTGGCAGAGGCTGCGCGCCTTGAACTGTATCGGCGTTTTCAACTCAATACGCGAAGAGGAAAAGTATCGGGACATCCGCCTTGTTCCAGGAAGCGACGGAAGAGTAGTGGAGGGGAAGATATGTCGGTGCTCTGACCGCGAAACTAGGAAGTCTCGGACAGAGAGAGAGAGAGCGCGCGCGGAAGAAGAGCCATTACTCTGATTCAATCGTCTACGAAATGATGCAGAAAGAAAGTCGCGCGATATGTGATGACCATCCAAGAGAATAGAACTGCGCAGCACCGCTATACACATGCGAACATCAAAGCGACACGTGTAGGTTTATATTCACTTTGCTGGAGACGCTCCTAAAATTACGTCGAGTCCCATTAAGGGAATCGTCCGGTGACGCTATGAACATTCCAAAACTTAAAGTTGGTCGCTTTCACCTACGTGCGAAAGAAGCCACACGTTTCATTTTTCGCTTTTTTTTTTGCCACGGACCAAAGAATTGCCGAGGCGTACATACATAAATGATTGTCCCTCTTTCATGCAAAACGTGATGTCATTGGGCTGCACACTATGACACCATATCTGGCTCGTAGCCCCGTGTACGCGAGTAGGCGGCTGCTGAAAATAAACGAAAGCTGCTCAGTGAGCCCGGAGGACATGACACGTTCAAATAATGGTGAAATTCTGTAGAACAAGCCAGGCAGGAGACGTCGAGGGATCGTGTGGAATTCCTGTCATAACGCGCCGCTGCCCACGAATAAATTAAGGCAGATATTTCATGAAACAAAGCTTTCAGTGCTGCTTAATTTGGTCATCTAAGTCTAGCTAGAGCAGCCTTGAATGAAAAGCACGCATGTTTTTTTTTTTCACGTTTAAAATCGCAGAACAGGTTTGAGAGAGATGAGAATGTTCCTAGCTAAATGCTTCAAAGCATTATAGTCATCGCCACGTACAAACCTAGCAACTTTTGATTCCCTAGTCAGTTGCAATTGAGCGCCTTTGTTCATCGCCTCTCTACCGCGTATACTTAATGCTCACTTCCGCACTTAACGATGCTTTCGCGGCTTGCTGAACAAAAGTTCCGACGAAGCAGTTACGTTCGACGAAAGGCCTCCTGAGCTTCCTCATCGGCAGTAGACCCATAAAGCTGCAAAAAGAAGAGCTTCAGGAGTTACGGCAGCGCTGATGGTTTCATAGGCGCAGTCTTTACAATAGCACGCTGAGATCTCCAGGCGAGGGTCGATTAAATGCGAGAGTACCTGTGGGAGATAATGCAGCTGTCAGCATCTTTCTCGAATAATTGGAAAGAAAACGCTAACGCTATTTGGTAACCCCGCTTGAGCACTTGTTCGATTGCTACAGACTCGTGGACAAGCTAAATAAAAGGAACACAAACCACACGCGCTCACTCACAACTTATGTAAAAGCTATATAAACTCTTGTAATCCGCGACGTACTGCAAACGCCTGCGAGCCATCTTCCCCATTTGCACATAGTGTTTCATTCATTCATTCATTCATTCTTTCATTTGATTGATTGATTGATTGATTGATTGATTGATTGATTGATTGATTGATTGATTGATTGATTGATTGATTGATTGATTGATTCCAAAAGCAACACACAGGCTTTGAATGACGCCGTCGCGGGGAGGACTCAGGATTAATGTCAACGGGTATCATGCTCTCAGTGTGGTTTAACGTGGTCTCAAAACGTGATACAGGAGCGCTCCCGCGTTCCGCTCCCATCGAACTGCGCGTGCTTCACCGGGAGTCCAACCCGTGACTACGTGCTCAGCAGCAGAGCGCCGTGGCCAGTGGGACCCGCAGCGGTAGGTGCACTTAACTGCGCCGCCGTGCTCACCTGAGGAAAATTCACTCGCGGGTTCTCATCTCGACGGGCGTGTGAGCAGGCGCGTTAGCCCGAGGAGAGGAAAAAAAAAATAGAAACACCCGAGAACGCCGTCAACTCGGCCCCTATAGTGCGTGCGGCACACGCCTTTCGCGGCCCACCGCCAAAATGGCCTCCGAGAATAGCAACGCCAAGTGCCGCCGGCTTTCGACCGGCGGCAGTCTTTTATTTATTTATTTCGGATACTTTTCGGATACAAGGTCTTGCCGGGCAGCACCGCCTGTCGGACGAAATGTCGTCCAGCGGTGACGTTAACGGCCAGCGGCATCTCGGGGCAGTGTTTACCAGCAGCGCTGCCTCGTAGTCATGTGCAGATGCGGAGGCGGTGAGGGACCCGACGAGAGAAAATGTTTATCTTTACAGATGCTCGAGTGCTTCGCTGCTGCGGCGATGTCGCCACCGGGTGTTCTCACTACCGAGTTGAGCTCACTACTCGGACATGCAGTTCTCTAGCCTAGGCCTATATGTATGCAAAGTTCTCCTGTCATCTATCACGCTTCTTTTTTTTTTGAGAGAGAGGGGGGAGGGGTTGTGGTCGTCCGCTGTAAGTCTTTCAAAATACTAAAATAATTATGCCGGTTCTCGCTTAGACGGCTGCCCAAATTTTCGCGTGAGTGCGTAGCCCTCCTGTGGTAAGCAAGGTAACGGATAAGTTATGACACTTATAGGAATCACAAGTCTGCACTGTAGACAGTGATGGCCAACGATGTGTGACTTGGGCAGCTTGTTATGTCATCACTGAGGCGTTCATTGTAGCGCAACTGTAGAACGAGGACGCAGATAAAAAAGAGGACACACACCGCGCTTGTAGCGTAGTGTGATTTGGTCGCATAAACTCAAAGACGCGCAAGAAGTCAAACGAAAATGTGACTGGTCGCTTGGGTTGGGATCGCATTTTATGTTTATTTTTTCAGCTAGTGTGCCGTTAATATTAAGTATCCTCTCGCTCGTGTTTGATCTCGGAATCAGGCATGCGGTGAAGTTTGTGGAAGAGTTTGCAGAACCTACAACAGCGAAATCACTGACATCACCAGCGTGATAAAACGAACCGTGAAACGCGATGAGTAAATGACCTGACGTCAACTGCATCGAATTAATAAATCGATTCACGGATCATTATACGGATCACGGATCACGGATTTATTGTATACCTTCAATGATGTTTAAGGTGCAGATAGTAATATTCAAGTTCATAGAAACTATCTCCAACATAGCTCAGTTATGTATTGAAGAGACAGAATCCTCTTCCCATTTTGTGTCAACTATAGGAACGTTCCGAAATGAATAACCGGGCTTGTTCTCAACGTTGCCATAAGGTATTTCTAATACGCACATTCGCTGTACCGCATATCAGCCCTCAGGTGCGGCTTTCTTTTTTTCGCGCTCATGGCATCTCATTTACTCTGATTCTCAGACTCTTGGCAACCGGTGTAAAGACAGCGTTAACCGTGATTTAAAATCTGAGCCGCTCTAACAAGGTGCAAAAAAAAAAAATAATAAGATGCCTGGGCCACGAACGCAGCAATTCGTCCGCGCTCTTCGTTGGATGAGAATGAATTTATCAAAAAATGTAATAGTATTAAAAAAAAGGGTGAGCCTTTCCCCAACGCGCTCGGCCCCAGGGAACCGCTTAATCGGGAATGGAGCCTCGACAACGTACGTAATTTCCGTCCGTTGAAATTAAATTGCCCGTCGATTCTACTTTTCAGGCGACGCCTAACAAGTTGTTAATGAGATCTGCCGTGAAATGGGCATTTGTAAAGAGTGAACGAGTTGCTTCCTTCTCTTCTTTCTTTTTTTTTTCATACTAGCGTGAATAACTTACACGTGCGTCGCCGTATTTAAAGCCTCGTATCAAATTTTCTGCCTCTGCTACCGACGTCATAGCTATTCCCAGCTTCATGGTGCCAGTGGCCGTATACAAAAGAAGTAAGGAACATAAGAAATTAAAGTCGACGGCATCTCAAAAGCAAGGAGGAAAGCGGCGCACAACGCAGTGGCTCGGTTCATAGCAGTGAAGCGAATGCCTAGTCAAGGGTAAAGAAATGCTCGCTCCAAACGAGCTCGTGGATTTGACAGGGAGAAACGCGTCAGTACCAGGGCACCTCGCAAAAACGAAGCGAAAAAGAAGGGCAAGAAGAATGCATGAGCGGATAATTATAAAGTGAAGTGGCTGAGGCAACGAAGACATCTTTCGCTCTAAAGCCCCAATACACCGGTTTTTAAAAACATCGCACACGCTCTCGAGAAACGCGTAACCTTGCTATAGCTGCACTTGCGATGCCATCCCCTGCCGCTTTGAAATTGTTTCACAAATTTCTTTCCTTTCTTTTCTTTTTCTAATTTCGCAAAATGGAAACCTTAGTGCTTCTGCGCAACGAAGACGATGCACAGCCCTAATACTGACTCATTTTCCTTTTTATTTTGTTTGCAGCTCGAACGCGAATGAAACTTGAGGCCCTCAACGATAACAGTGAAACAAAATTAAAAGAAAGAAAAAGTGTCTGACACAAGTACTGTTACGTTGAAAAAATGTAGTCTAAAAGTGAGAAATTCAATTTTCCACACGCTTGCTTCGTTTTCTTAGCGAAAAAAAAAAGGAAAGCTATTACGGTTGAGCCAACAACACCGTGAAGGTTAATGAAAAGCTGGAACTGACATCAAATAAAGCGCAATGACGACCGGCTTCTTTCACTGCACCCTCCCCCCTCTTTGTTTTGGCAGAAGCGGGACAGAATTTTACCAACAAGAACGTCCACTCCTCTACACTATATATCTGCGTTTTTGGTTTAGCGACATGGCCGCTGTATGGCGACGAGGCTTTCGTGGTTCTCTTTTCTGAGCGTAGCAAACAGGACGTTTCGAAAGAAAACGTGCAATTTATTTTAAAAATACGTTTTTTTATCGTCTTCTTTCAACGCTGCCTTGGCCATCATTCTTTATGTCTTGTTTTGTTCGTCCCCTGCGACGAGTGGGTTCATCAAGATCGGCGTCAGCGAAGACTTCGAGATTTCTTACGCGGTGTTTACGCGGAAGAGCGTAGCTGCCCGTCTGGAAAATGTGCCATTTTTGTTAACGTCCCGACCACTGCCTGTGGATTGATGAAACAAGGATTGATGAAAAAAGAACGCCAGAGACAGTTTGTCTTTCGAATACTGTACAGTGTTTTGAAAGCTCGCGCTTGCGTCAGCTAACCCGTATCAGTATTAGCTTTCGAAATATGCGGCGCGAAACGTGCGGTAAGCGTGCGCTGTTGTCCCATTTACCTCTTTAGAAAAACGCTGTTTTGTGCATTGAAGCCCAAAGCTACTCGAACGCCAATGTATTTCGTCGCACAAATTGCGAATGATTATTTCGAGACTCGTGTCGTCCTGATAACTGGTTACAATTCTTTTTTAAATTGCAATACGCGCCGTAAAGTAATTCGTTAAATGCCTAATTAGTGTCATTCTGTTAATTCGACGATAATGCATATCAATTTTTCGGGGAAGTAATGTCCGCCTCCTCTAGTAATCTAGTTGGATGACTAGAATTCTGCTGTCACTGGCGAATTTAGAAGATTCTGTATGATCTAAAAAAATATTTAATGAACGCTACCTGCCTAACTGTATTACCAATTCCATGCGAAAAGTAGTGTGCCGGCACGTTATTGATGCGAAATCGTCAAATGTCCCGTTGAGCGAAAACGCCGGTGTCGTATTTAGCGGCGAAACTTCCCATTGGCTGCGACGCCACGTCACGAGTGCGTCACGTCACCTCTCACGTCACCGATGTCTCGGAAACCTGTGTTATCCGCGCGTTCCTCGCCCGCTCAAGCTCTCGCCTAAGTTCTAAATGCGCCTTGGTAAGGCCGAATCAAAGGGCGCCAAGGGTCCCAACGCGCTCGCTTGCTTGCGAGAAGTTTATAACTCGAAGTACCGCTCAGTGGCGTTCAAATAGACATTAGAGAGTTATAGCTCAGGGACCCAGCGGGTCTAGCCGACCCAGCAGGTCAGCGTAGACGCTACTGCGTCTGTTGTACCATGCATGCGCACTGGCGTCTACGCTAGCCCGCTGGGACCGCTGGGCCTCGGGCTCGCTGAGCTATCACTCTTTATTAACGCTTTCGCATTCACAACTCATACGAAGTGCTTAAGGGTCCTGTGCTGCAAAAAAATCCGGCGTCTAGCGTCGACAATCCCTTTGAGAAAAATCATTCCAAACCACGCATACCCAACCACGCGGGCACTCCATGTAGCGCAAGGAAGTTACTGAACTAATTGAATTTCTGAAAGTAAAATGCCTAAGGAAATCGTAAAGTACGACTTACTCACCACCTACAGACGTGATAGCGTCGGATTAAGAGAAAAGATAATTTTGTTACGCCGAAACTAAACACAAACGCCTTTTCCAGCGTTTCTACCATTCATACATCGGCACGCCCGGTTCCTTGCAACACTTCCAGATGGCGCTCGCCTACGTGCATCGCGCCCCACGCATGAGGCCGCATTTCTGCCAGAAAGCTCGCCTTCGTGCATAACGTTAGCTGTCAGCGTTTCCCGGTAAACATCACGGTTACGTAAGCTGCAGGCGTCTGAAAGTATGAGAAACAGTCAGGGATCTTTGAATGTTATCGCGTTACACCTTTAAGTGCGAAGCTTAAACATCCTCCAATTTTTGTATTGCGATAGCAGTTATTTGGACATTCCAGGCACATTTCTGCCGTCGTCATCGTAGGCGGAGTCGGCATCGCCGTTATGTTGCGTATGAAGTCCAAGGGCCATAACATCGTTGCCGTGCGCCGCATGCTCTATGTGAGAGTGAAAGCTTTCGAGGGTGAGCCGACGGTGGTGGCTCACTCCTGCGCGCGCAAGGACAGAAGGCACGCAGGAAGCACGCTGTCTTCCGTCGCTCGCAAGGCACCAGTGGGAGGGGAGATAGTGAGGCGTTCTACTCCGGCGGAAACTGCGTATAGAGTCGTCACGCCGGCCCTATCTAGGGCAGAGTATAGGTTCGTTGACGGCTTATAGCTTAGTATTCGCTGTGTTTGCGTTGCTTCATCGCCGCTCAGTCTGCGTTGAAGCGATAGGCAGCACGTAGATCACTGCGCTCGCTGCTGCTTCCGTATTTCCTCACGCCAGTGTTCGCATACCGAGTGTCCGCGGTCATCGAGTGTGACATCATGATTTGTTCGTAAGCGAATGTTTACAAGTTTATACGGCCGATAAAACTACCATCCTCACTTCTTAAGGTGTCTGCTAATTTGCTATATCAATCAATGCTTCACATTTCGGGCGAAAGTTCTTCTTATTTTTTTTTTGTGCGCCACCACTTTCTTCTGTCATGGCAATAAAAAATAATAAAAGCATGGCATGTCGCTGGCTTTCCAATATTGTGAAACATTTCCAGAAGCCATTTTATTAGATAGTTCGCAGCTCTATATCGTCGCTTTTCTCTGTGTATCCTTCGCAGTTTAAAATTGACGTCTCTTCAAATTTTATTTAGGCCTGAGGAAACAGGAAAGTGTCTGCAATACCAGAATCTCGCGTCTCCATCGCCACTTATGACTTTCTCCAACAGTCTTTCGGTGCTATTTTCTTTCTAAGGTCGCTGTTCACGAATTTCGCCACTGTGCTCACTTAATAGAAGGCTCAACTTCTTTCACGTGAAACAGGCCTATAGTTTCTCAATTGAAATCGCATTGCACTGTGCGCTGACATTTAGGCTGGTCGACAAGCATCCCCCGATAGTCAGACAACGATTTCCCAAAATCGCGGCAATAAAAACTTCGATTCGCCCACGGTTGACATCAATACTAGGTGCTTCAGCTCTTTCGAAAGACTAAAACACTGAAAGCAGTGCTCTTGTGTTTCAGTTTTATGTCCGAATGAGCAATGAAAACGACTTCCTGAGTTGTATTTCTCTATCTGTCAAAAACTTTCCGTGTTCTGACGAACTTCGCCCAGTGCTTTCTACGCGTGCTTAGTTCCACGCATAAAGCTCGATTATTCGACGCATTGATTGATTGATTGATTGATTGATTGATTGATTGATTGATTGATTTGCTTCGACGCCTCGTAGCAATATCCTGGTTCTAAGTGTCAGCCTAGCGGAGAACTGTGACTGGGTTTTCACTACATGAAGATTTATAACGTTCACCCAAGCCTAAGTACACAACTGTTCTGCATTCCACTCGCATCAAAATACAGCAGCTGGAGCCAGGTATCGCACCCACGACCACTTGGTCAGAAAAAGAAGGCCACAGCCGCAGATACATCGCTAGGGGTACTTACACTTCGGCGATACAGTGATCCTGGCGGAAAGACCAAATCCAGAAACTCGCCTATAATGCCCGCCTCCATAGAGAACAGAACGCGGGTAGCGTGCTACAAGTTTCTTTTTTTTTTCGTTCTTGAAGAGCTCGGCTTTCGCTGAAAATTTATCTCGCCGCTCCATCACAGAAAGCCCAGCTTCACCATTCGTGCTTTTAAAAGCCGTGCACGCTTTTAGCGATGCGGAGACAGCCGGCTTCCGAGCCAATATCGGTGCTGGATGGAAGAGTCACGCGCGATAGGTGTGTCTTAAAAAGGAATCCTTCGCGTGTCAAGGGAGCAACTAAACACCGAAACGTCGATGGACACGTCTCGAAAGAAATTTTCCTCCTTGCGGTGCTGCCGCCGCCAGCAGCTGTCTCGGCATCGGTAAAATCAAGTCTGACGCCCAGAATAAAAGCCTTCGTTTCGCCGGTCACACAGGGCACATCCCCGAAATAAAAGAGTAAACATTAGTACGACTTCAGTCTCCAGGGGAAAAAAAGAAAGTCATGTGTGCGTTTTGAAAACACCGCCCTCCTAGGAGGAATCGAAGGAAGGTGCTGAAGAGCGAAAGTTGTAAACATCGGGGACGGAAAGAGCTGAAGCGACGCAGGAGAACGCGAAAGGCACACTTGTCGCATTGTTTCCGATTTTTCCGTTAAAAGAAGAGCTTCATCTTGATACTAACTTTAGAAGAAAAATAAAGAACGGCGGAAGACGGCGAGACGGAAGCTTCAACTGTGAAACCAGCCAGCCGAGTCAACGCTTTCTTTCCTGTATACCTTCTCCCTGTCTTTCTTTTCTTCTCTAGGCACCTTCGCATCCGCGTCGTTTTTTATCGCTGTCAACTTCGATATTTCGAACGTGTGTAGTATGATGTTGGCAAAGGCAAGGAGACGCGGGACTGAGGAGACGTTTGCTCTCATCTCTTCCAGCCGCTTCGACTTTTGTCTCTCCTGTTCAGCTTCCAATCGGTTCAACACTTATGAAACTATCCCAGTGCTTTTATAACCAGGAATCACTGATTCAGTGCGTTTCTTCCAAACTTGGCGCTGTTTCGATATTGGAGAGTGCAACGCTTATTGTTTTTTGGACCTCAAGTGCGATGCAGTAGCTTTTTCCAGAAGCAGTCCTTCATTTTCCAACAGCACTTAATGGAGAGACCGCCAGAAGAACACCTGAAATAAAAAGACGACCATGCGTCACGTACGTGTGGTCGTCTTCTGGTTTTGTGTTGAACTAATGGAAGATCAGGAGTAAGTACGGTGGTTCACTGTACACAAATGAATCCTTTCTAGATGGTGCACTCTTTCTGCGAAGGCGAGAGCGCTCGGGAGAACTCCACCGGGTGGCTCTTTGAACCCTAAGCTTTAACTCCACCCCGCTTGGCTACGGAGGAGTTGGCAGAACTGTCTGGCGAAAATTGCTATGCCTAATTATTTATTTACCCTCGCACAATGTGATCACGTCGGTGCATTAAGTGGTACCTTCCGAGTATTGGATCAGTTCTGCCGTTTGTAGTGTGATTGAACTGTAAAATTATTTGCCCTTTTGTTATTTTCTTTACTTACCAATAGTTTAACGCATCAAAACCAAATAGCTACTAACTAGTCTTTTGGTTAAATTCATTTAGTTAAAAATGTGAAAGAACTAAATACTAGTCGTGTACACATGACGCAACGTCACAGTCTGTTTATCAGGGCTTCGCGAGTTCTTAGAAACGTTTCATCTTTTCACCTTAAATGTGAAGTTATTGTTTTTTTTTTATTTATTTGACTTGTCTTTCACCCTCGCCCGTCTTAATCTGCAATATTTATGTATGTTGATTGAAAAACAAAAATATGGCACTTGAGCTTGTATCCATTTCTCTTAACGAATATTTAATAATCGCAATGACCAGAACATGTAGAGGTACTTCTTTATTTACGACACAATCGTCGTACTCCGTCTCCTGTAAGTAGGCATTCCCAAACTGTTCTATCGTCACAAGAACACTGATTTTATAGAAGCAAGAATCTTTGCTCTCTTGAGGCAGCTTCGTAGGACGCTGTGCCCTCCCTTTTCATTGCTATCCCTCCCCGTTTTTCTTTTTTCTTTTTTAATGCCGTGAAAGAAGTCTAGTGCGCGCACCACGTAAAAGGTTTTTTATTTTTGTTTTTATTTTTGTTAGTGGTTCAAAATAGTGAGAGAATATGAGTGTAAAGGCACTTATGTTGGCCAAAAGTAACCGTCCGGTTGGCTACTCCGCAGTGGGAGAAGGGTGAAAGGTAGAAGAGATGAGGAGAAACGAGAGAATGTAAGAACTGGTTGCCGTGAACGCGACGGAAGCTCGTGACAAAAGTTGCAGTTTTTCATACTGTCCCGAAATTCTTCAAAGCTAGCTCGTAGTGTCTGTGCCTCGTATTGAAGCTTTGAACTTAAAGTTCCACTGCGCACTTATACCGCCTGCCATTTCGTGCCGGCGTGCCCACGTGTGCTTATGATCGTCATTGATGAAAACAGTACATTGCTGAATTTATGCCCGCTTTGATTTTCGGCATCCTCTCCTTGTTAGCTAGCTAACACGCCCTGTAAACAAATCATTAATGCGAGTATGGAAAACGGCTCTGTCGAAGGGAAGGCATGCGGGTTGCGGCCTCTCAGGGAGTACCCGCATACACAGAGCTGCGTGAGCATGTCGTCGTTACCGATGGCGATCTGAGCTGCAGATATGAAATAATGTAGCGATACTGGTGCGTGCTTGTAACCCAACGTGTACCGTAATGCAGCTCGATTAGTCATTTCAGCGTCATTAAGCAGCCCCGGCCACAGGCACGAGCACCCGTGTAAGATTCCTGCGAAGACGTCGTACGGATTATTTATCGAGTACATACTGTCTTTGGATAAGCCTTTGTCCCGTCAGAGGGACGATCGTAAACGACTCGCGGGAATATTGATTCCTACAGCGGTTTAAACAGCCCAGCTGTATCGAAGGCCCTATGACAATGTGCGCTAAGCACTATTCCTGGAATGCTGTAAGGAGCTCTTTCTTTATGCTATGCGATTTCTCTAGGACTTAGCTCTCGTCTAGGGAGGCTGAATAGGTGAGTAAGCGTGAAGTAACTGCGACGAATTAAGAATACGTGGTATTTCTCTATCTCTATGTCTCTGTATTTTCTTCTTCGTTTGTCCCACAGTCTATTTTCTTAAACAAGAACGTTTTCCTTTATCTTTTGGTATGTTTTCGAGTGTTACATGTACGTCCATTACCCAACACACCATATACAAGAATTTTTCGATTTTGGTGTACTTAAAGAAGCAGGTTGATCTTTCTTTATTCCTTTTTTTATTATTTGACGTCCTGCATTTGTTTGCTAATGTTGAAGACTGTGTGAGTTTTCGTTCTTGTGCTGATGGCGTTCGTGCCGGAAAGCTGTCCGAGATTCTGTTCCGCAACGCGTGAGCACAATTTGCAAAGGCGTTCGTTTCATTTCGTCTCATTAGCATTATTGCTCTGCAAGCAAAACCCTCGCCAAACACTGTCGCTCGTTCCAGTCGGTGCGTAGTGGGGCAATGATGCAACCAAACGCAGTTTGTCGTAAGCGCATTTAAGCTGACCCGACCGAGTACTCGTTAAGTAGTCTGTTTGCGAAATTCGTTTGCGCCAACAAAAAAGCGCGCCCGTGCAGCAGGTCTGAAGAGGGAGAGGGTGCACGATACGTCCATGCATCTGCATGTCTCGAAATGCTCTTTTGTCACAGAGAGATTCCACTGCATACTTGAACAGCCACTTATTGCACCGAGCAAACGCGCCGTGGCGGGGACCTCATTATGCAGCCGAGCGACACAAAAGCGCGTTGCCGCCCTGTTACGTAACACCGCCGCAGGCAGACGTCTACAGTCTATCACTTACTCTTGCGTTTCGTACAGAACGGATCCGCGATATAGGCGTAGGTGCTGCCGTTCCGTTATTGCCTCGCGTGTGTCTTCTGAAGTGCATCGCTTGCGCGTGGGCTTCTCGGGAGGCGGTCGGGTCCCCCAGGGGTCGCCTACGGCCACGGACCACCTTTGTCTCGCCTTTCCTTCTAACGGACGCAGGTCTAAACGTGCGCTGGCGTCGACGAACATCACCTGCCGCCGACCTTCTTGTTCCTAATCATATTCTGGTGGAAGTGCCCTTGCGTCTCCAGCCGCTTCTCCTCCTTGCGAAAGAAGTAACACGCAAATGTGCAAGTGGGAGAGACATGCGCAGAGAGAGGGAGGAGGGAGCACAGAGGAGTGGTCATTGTTGACTTCGCCTAGAGTGCTCCGATACTCCGCGTCACTTTACATGCGTGCAGCGTAGGATAGACCGCACGGTGCCCTGAGTCACAGCGCGTCGCAGTAGGAAGTAGTGCCAAACACCGTCAAGTGCTCGAACTAAATGTATATTATCCTTCACTCGTGTCCGAAACGCTTGATGCCTCCATTTTATTCTCATTATGTACATTTTGCCGCGTCGTCTGATTACCCGTTTTGCAAGCAGACAATATAATGATTGCCTAATACTTAGTGGTGCCGCGTCGCTTAGCTTTGTGACACTAAGCCGTTTTCTTTTTAAGTCATCCCGATATTGTTCATGTGAAAAACGCACCTAGATAGTCAATTAATCTGTCTAGCTCATGGTTCGCACTCTATATTCACGCGTACGCTTACTACCTCGATCTCTCTACTAACGCAACCGCTTGTGCAAACAGGGGGCTGCGCAGTGCAACACGGCGAAATAACTATTAAAATGCAAACACACAAAAAAAGCATACATTTTGTCTGCGTAATGGTATGGCTCGCTCTTAGATGTAGCGCCTAATTGATATTCGCGCACTGTTTACCAAGACTTGAGAAATATTTTTGTCAACAAATGTATGCCTCTACAACGTCACTTTAGGCATTATTCCCATCTGTGAAGGTGAACAAAAAAAAAATAAGAAAGGCTGGCGTCAGGTTGGGCTTGAAGACCAATTAGGTGTCTCGCCTCTTATATTTGACCCCGCTGCACACTGGTCCGCGCTGTACATTCGCTTTCCGTGATTGGCTAACGCGAGCTGTGACCTTCGTAGCGCTGCACTCATTCTGTGATGCAATACGCGGACGAAGCGCCATTGGACTCGGAGCGTGGGCATTATTTATTGCGTTCCCGATGCGTGCTCGTCACGGCTCATCGTGCGTGTGCCCGCGAGTCGTCCCGTCATTGTCGTCGACGCCATCACTCTTTCAGGAGTGGAGCCGTCCCGCTGGCGCCGTTTTCGCAGCAGTGGCCCAGTGGGACCGGAAGACGTCCGAGTGATAAATTAATCGCGCGCCCCGAAACTTCGATTGCCGCGCGACGCTTCCTGCTGTTCGCGAAACGGTTGAGAAATACTCTTGTCGCCGCTTCGTCCTCACCTACAGAATGGCAGTTTCTCGGCCTGTATTCACGGAGCGCGGGTCGCGCGCGAGAATCGATCGGTGCTCTGGCGCGGAGTTGAACCCTCATTGAGCTCTGTACTCGAGTTAGGACATATCCGCACGAGTAATCAACGTTTTTTTTTTTTCTCCCAATCGTAAATCGCAAGCAGTTAGACTTCGAAAGCAGGCATTGTCCAAGGCGACTTTGCGCATCAAGTGCTCCTATGAGACGAAAAATCGATAGTCTTATTGTCTCTGTTGTTTTTTAATGATGACCGACAAAGACTCGGTTGGCATTATATTACTAAAAACGTAAAAAAATAGACATTTTATCCTTTGCTTTCTTTTATATTGTTTGCTTTTCACTAAAGTACTGGGATGGTAGGAAAATATGCGAAAAAAACTTCGAAACGAACCAAAAGCAGGCACGTCAGACACTAATTGCATTTCTTCCATCGACGGAACCAACAAACCACGCTTCGGGTTCTATCTACATCGGTGTGTGTGTGTGTGTGTAACTATAGCAAACGTCGTCGAGAGACAATAGTGTCTGCAGCGTAGTCCTGCAGGGCGCCTCGTTTTGTGTTCTCAGAAGGTTAGCGTGCGCGGTCGTGGCGCCCCCAAACGACTGGGTAAACACTCGGCAAAGGGGTTCGAGCCACGCGGCTCGGTTGCTTTGTCTTGGGTGGCCTGCTTCGCCGACGTTCACGTTGTCTCCCTCAGTAGTGACGTGCAGCGTCGGGGAAGCTACAGACCTGGCTTTGCATTAAGGAAAGCCACGTCTTCACAAATGTCGCAGCCAAGCAATCTTCCTGATTAGCAGGCGTTGACTTAGTTCAGGCCAATCACTATGGTAAATGATATGACACCGAGCGCGTTGAGACACTCCCGAAGCTCTCTTGATTACTAGCAGCGGTGTGATGGCGGCTCCTGGCCAGACACTGTCAACCGCAGCTTCCGCATCACTGCGCGCATCTCCGTCAACATTGCATAGGGCTAGCCCGTCGTTTACTCGGACCCGCACAAGTGTCGAGGCTTTCGTCTTGGGCGGCAGGGCGGATCGGCTAGACAAGCATTATAAGCCAGCGTCGGAGAGTTTGTTCTCGTGCAGTACAATATTTTGTTCCGTTCGGGACGGAAATGCTCGCTTATGGTCGTACACCACTCGTTGTTCTTAAATGCTCAACTTTGATTCGCATTGAAATGCGAGTCATATTGATACGAATCTTTTACAGTTGACATAGTGCAACGCAGCTCTCTCCCTCTCTTCTCTCTCTTCGCAAAGCATAGTTTTGCAGTCGTGGTTCGATAGGGAGGCCAGAGAATCGCAGGAAATGACCGGAAGGGAGAGGCGGGAGCTGCAGACGTAAACAGGGAGCGGTTATTGATTCTCATGGAAATGGGAAAACGTGGCCGAGACAATACTGGAGGCACGTCCTGACACCAAGTCGGAACCTGAGCAAAGTACGACTGGCTGGTGGAAGGAGCTCGTCGTATACGTACATCGATAACGACAGAACGGAGAGGACAAAATAGAATCTGCTTGCCTTTTCCTTTTCTTTTCTTTTCTCTTTTTGTATTGCTGAGAAAAGTGATACTCTTTCAGGGCCAAAAGGAGGTAGATGTGCTTGTTTGGCAGTCATTAGCGCGTCCTCGTGCAACACTGACTCTTCTAGCGCACAAACATTTATGCTTGCGAACTTCCTGCGTTGTGATTAATCAGGCACTATTTGTACAAATTCAGCGTCCTTAAAAAGCATTAGCTAATCACTCTAAAAGAAGTTTTCGAATTGTATACCTTTGGTCTTGTAGTAATAAGATTGCTCAAGCAGCACAATGCCAATGGCTCCTGGCGTGGGACAAACGCCTTCTCGATGTCAAAATGGAGATTACGCTTCGTGCGTGCTTGCGTTTTTGTGGGCATGGACCACAGTAATCATTGGACAATACCCGCGCTTGAGTTACCACGTCCCGCATGACGGTATCGCTGTCGCCGGGTGACATGTTTGCTTCGGGCAGGGAGAGATGTGACATCGCTTGCTCTTTGATTGCATCTTGTCTAGACAGATGAATTCGGCTCCTGCGTACGACGTCTCTGACGTCACCTCCATTGAAACTCGAGTCGGCCTAGTCGCGTTTCCCATTCGCTGATGAGAAAATGTACACTGCGTAAGGATACTTCGCAAAGTGCTCGTCTCGATTTCCTTACTTTCTTTCATTTACCTTAGCGGGTAGCATCTTCATATTTTTTTCTTCCCTTATATTTACCATAGCTGGGAGAACAATATCAGGTTGTATTTGCTTGTCACATAGTTCTAATCTGTGGTAAAGCTGTCTAGAAGAGGAACAATGAGCAATCTTCACTTCGCTGATTACATAGATATCGCCATATCACAAAGATCGCGTATACACGAGCATTTCATAATATAAATTCATGTACGCAAAAAAGGTAGGCTACAATGTCGACATTAGTGAAGAGAAATTTTGTGAGCGACATAAACTACGCCAATATTCAATGACCCAATCTTAATTGGCTAAGAAGTGGTCGTTCCTACACTCTGAAATACAGGCGCGACGCAGTACCACACACGAACGAAAACCAAAATTTTATTTCAGTAGGGAAAATCAGAAGAATGCCTAAAGCAGAATTCGTACTATAGCGTTTTGACTTGAATTTCGACATTTCCAATACAGCGCTTTCCTTTAAAGGAAGAGTCCACTTCGCCCGATATATGTCCTTCAATAGAGTTCTTGTACTTTTTTTCTCTTTGTGTTTGATTTGTTCCTGTCGCGTTTCATTTTGTCATTGCAGTACTAGCGAGTCAATGATGCATTAAGCAGAGAGGAATAAAAAAAAGCCAGTCCAGTACTAACTTTTGTGTCCCTCATTCTCTGACTGCGCAGGCAACGGCAGCTGTGACCAGGTGATCATGAGTAACAGCTCCAAGAACGGCACCATCACGAGCCCCAACTACCCGAACCCGTACCCGCCAAACACGCGCTGCAACTACCACTTCCAAGGGGAAGGCAAAGAGCGCGTCCAGATCAAGTTCACCGACTTTGACCTCTACATGCCTCACGAGGGCATCAAGGAGTGAGCCTGCTTTTTCCCCCCTTTTTGACCGCTTGCTACCCGGCTTGGTACGCAACCTGCAGTGGTGCGCACTAGTGCACTACTGCTTCGTGGATTTGAAGAAACGCTAACTTTGTTTTGTTGTTTCGTAGCCGCTTTAAAAGCAGCGATTCAATAAGCGTCTATGCAGGGCAAGGGGCTATTACATGTCCATTGATTTCAATATGAAATATGATTATTTCATCGCGTTTTCACCAGCAGTGAACACGAGTTTTCCCGGTTTTACATTAAGGATTACGTGAAAAAGTCCACATGCTTCACGCTGACGTCATTCACTCGTTTAGAACTTAAACCCAGAAGGAACAAGGGGAGAAGAACCTTAACATAATGCAATTGTTCTGAAGCGTGAGCAAGTTGATACATAGCTACAATATGTGCAATGGCGCGATAAAAGGAACGACGACATCAAGACACACTGAATGTACAGGCACACCACAAGCGCGCTGTATTGCTGTATTGCTGTATTCCCTATTGTGTTGTACATTCTGTATGCATCTATGCCGTCGTTATTTCTTTCTTTTCTCGCGCCCTTCCGTCTATTATGGCTTAGTGCGCTGGTTTTTGCCATCATATAGCGTAAATACCAGTGCCGTGTACCGAATTTCAAAAGCATTCAGTGATCCCTGTTATCACTCGAAATCTCTCATGACACGAGAAAAAACATTAATCGCAGTTTCACTCTGAACGACCGAAGCTTTCGCTTTTGCGCTGCCTGTACATGACAAATGCTCGCAAAAGCAAGAGTTATCCTTTATATATCGTTCGGCATGCGTCGTTTTTTTTTTTTGCTTTCATATTAGTTTAATGCACAAAATCAGCGTACACTCGTGAGACCTGTCCGCGGACAGCGGACGTCTACGTCAGTCAGCCACAACAAGACACGCTCTTTCTGCGCTCGTACGTACATGCAGAGACTATTTGTCACGGACGTCCATTCCTCTTTCATTTAAATCACTACACTCTTTTGCCACGCTGGTGCAACAGAGAAAAATTTCAAAGGAAAGAGGCGAAGGGAATGAAAAGGAGAAGGGGGGTGCAAGAACAGTCAGGGCGCTTTTTCATCGTCTCTGCTCTAAAGGAAGGGTGGCAGCGAAGTGCCAGACTTTGGTTCTGCTTGTTTCTGTTTCTTCCGGAGCGCAATTATTCATCCTCTGACGCACTCGTATTAACAAACTTGGCTCGTTATTTTTTTATCTCTTGTTCACGTCGTTTTACGTGGTCCGTGGCCAACTATCTTTTATCGCTTGCTCTCCCGATAACAAATTGAGCCCGGTTACTCTCAAAGGGCACTCCCTCGAGAGCTCAAAGTGGACGCAGCAAAGAAAACACAACAAAATGAAACGCGTAGATATATTATATCACTGAGCGACCCCATAGGCCCACTGCGTCGTGCGCGTCGCATATAATCGAGCTGAAAGCCTGCAGGCTTTAAAGGATCTTCCGGTATATTCGTTCCGAGCGCAAGCGTTGGGCGCACACTATGGTTCTATTCGGAAGAGTTCCCGTATTGTTTTACGCTTTCTTCTTTTTTTTTTTTTCTTGGTCCGCGCAACTCGTTTTTGTGTGAGCCTTTTTCTAGCCACCGCTCCGATGCATGTTTCGCTGTCGTGACCGATCTCCTCGACGCCGTGCTTTCCGAGGGAAGAGGTTAAAGTCGAGCTTTCACGAGATTGTTTCAAACGACATTGACGAAGCAGTTTGGCTGCAGCCTAGCTGCATATCGCTGATTATGGCGTCCCGCCTTCGACTTGTACTAGTGTTGGACGTGTCTCCTTCGCCTATGGACAAAATTCTCGATTTATTTCGTCTCTTGTTTCAATCTTCCTTCACTTAAGATATGTTCATGTAAATTATGGCCCGTAGAGATGGCGAAAGAACAAAAAGGCGCCTGCCGAGAAGGGTTTCGGCGTAATAAATGTGTCAGCACTAATTCAATTATATCACCAAATTTCATAACGTGAAAATGAGTGCTAGATTACCCGAAGCTACACGTAGCTACACGTGCTTTTCGTTCACTTTTCTTGTATATCTTGCGGATGTCATCACTTGCTTTGTTTTCACTCGTTTTCACTTGCGATTTCACATATCGTCACACGATATTTCGTTATCAATTGCGTATCCCGTATACTATATGGCTAATGAAAATTAATTTCTTGCTTCCATTGTCCCTATTGTTTCTTCATATTTCGTTGTGGTATATGTTCAAAATTTCAAAACTTGCCTCACATGTTTTTTTTTTTTTTTTTTTAAAGAAATTACAACCTGGGGTCAGTCTATGGTAACGATCTTATTTCCTTTCTATTTCAACTCTCAACTTATTTCACCTTTCACGATAGCGTTCGGCACCTCCAAACCATCGTTATCGCCGAAATACGCAGGTTATCATGGCAGATGATAAAAGAGTAACAAAGGATAATGATGTGAATGGACACAAAATGCGGCCCTGGTGGCTTATACATGCATCATGCTATTCAGTATTGTGCCCCCTGTAAAGCGTGCACCGCCGCATCAATTGCACAGTAACGGCAGAGCCCACTTTACGAAAGAGTAAGGGTTGGTTTTATGGTTTGAAATTAAGGGGCTGTTGGCAAATAATAGCACACGAAAAAGTAGTACGATAAATAAAGTTTTTCGTATCTTAGGCAATGCACGTAATAGTCACAAAGTGCCTAGATTTGTTGTTCACCCTTAACAGTAAAAGGACAAATATGCCGTGCTAAGAGTGCCTAAATAGCGCTAATGTATCTATTCGTCGCAGAAACGAATAAGCTTCGAATAACTAACACCTTTTTCAGGAAGCGTAGCAACAGAAAGTGGACCTGGAAAAGTTCTAATGGTGAAACAAGAAATCAAATTGACTTCATACTTTCTGCTGATCCCAGCATTGTGCAGGATGTAGAAGTGATAGGTAGGGTAAAGAGCAGGGGTCATAGGTTAGTGAGGGCTAGGATTCACCTCAATTTGAAGAGAGAAATAGCAAAATTGGTCAAGAAGAAACAGGTCAACCTAACGGCAGTAAGCGTAAAAGCAAACAAATTCAGGCTGGTACTTGCAAACAAAGAGAGAGAGAGAGAGAGAGAGAGCAAGGACAGGAAAGGCAGGGAGGTCAACCAGAAGAGCCTCCGGTTTGCTACCCTACACTGAGGGTGGGGGAAAGGGGAACAGATAGAGGAAAAGGGGAGAAAATGAGCACTGAGTGCGTGTGGGTGGGACACTATGCACAGGGACACTATGAATGGTCTCTTAAGCCGGTGCACTTCAAGTATTGCACTAATGCACGATTCTCTTTTCGTGCCAGTGATGGGTGTGCCCACGGTCCGACTATCTTTGACTCAGTGAACGGTCTTAAGTCCAGTCGGTGTAAAGTTTCCCGCAGAGAGAGGCGTCTGTACATCGCAGCGGGGGCAGGTACACAATAGGTACTCGATGGTCTCCTCGCACCCACAGGAATCGCACATCGGGCTCTCGGCCATTCCCAAACGGTGGGAGTATGAATTCGTGAATGCTGCTCCCAGCCACAAGCGGTACAGGAAGGTTGCTTCGCCGCGGGAAAGGCTAGATGGAAGTTGTAGCCGTAGCGTGGGGTCCAGGTTATATAATCCGCAATTGAAGGCACTTGAACTCCAGAGATCTTGCGACTTTTTGTGCGCATATAGATGAAGTTCCCTGGCAGCGTCCTACCTCGCCAAAGGTATTGAACGCGTCTAGGTATCTTCGTGGGCAGACCGAGCAGCCTTGTCAGCTAGGTTGTTGCCGACGATGCCACAGGGAGCAGGAATCCATTGAAATACGATGGTGTGCCTTCTTTACAGAGCATGGTGGTGCACTTCCCTGATGACAGATGTCAACTGCTCGTAAGTTCTGGGACGTAATGCAGACTTGATGCTGTGAAGGGCTGCCTTAGAGTCACAAAATACGACCCATTTCTCTGTTGGCTCTTCGCTGACGTACATCATCATCATCAAACAAATATGCAGCCTTAGAACACAGACATGATGATGACATAGAGCTAATGAATTAAAGCGTAACTAGGTTGGCTTCAGAGGCAGCAATTGAATTGGGAGGCAAGGCACCAAGGCAACCAGTAGGCAAGCTCACCCAAGTAACAAAAGACCTAGTAAAGAAACGATAAAGAATGAAAGTGATAAAGAACTCAAGATATAAGATATCATTCGCGGAACTGTCAAAACTGATCAACAAGGCGAAAATAAGTGATATTCGAAACTATAACGTGCGAAAGATTGAAGAAGCCGTAAAAAATGGACGCAGCCTGAAATCAGTGAGAAAGAAGCTTGACGTAGGACAAACCAAGATGTATGCACTAAAAGATAATCAGGGTAATATCACCAGCAATCTCGAAGATATAGTGAAAGCAGCGGAATAATTCTATACTGACCTGTACAGTACCCAGAGGAGTCAGGACACTTCAATTAGAAACCGTATTGAACAGGATACAGAAACTCCTCCTATAACTAGCGATGAGGTCACAAGGGTCTTGCAAGACATGAAACGAGGAAGAGCGGCAGGAGAAGATGGAATAACAGTCGATTTAATCAAAGATGGAGGAGACGTAATGCTTGGAAAACTGGCGGCTCGAAGTGTCTATCGACTGCAAGGGTCCCAGAAAAGCGGACTAATGCAAACATTATACTGATCCACAAAAAGGGAGACGTTAAAGAATTGAAGAATTATCGGCCATTAGCTTACTCTCCGTGTTATATAAAATATTTAGCAAAATAATCTCCTATAGAATAAGGGCAACACTGGACTTTAGTCAACCAAGGGAACAGGCTGGCTTCAGGAAGGGATGCTCTATAATGGATCACATCCGTGTCATTAATCAGGTTATCGAGAAATCCGCAGAGTATAATAGGCCTCTCTATATGGCTTTCATAGATTACGAAAAAACATTTGATTCAGTAGAGATACCAACAGTCATAGCGGCATTACGTAATCAAGGAGTACAGAACGCTTACGTAACTTCCGTGAAAAATATCTACAGAAGTTCTACAGCTACCTTAATTCTACACAAGAAAAGCAGCAAGATACCTATAAAAAAAGGGGTCAGACAGGGAGACACAGTCTCTCCAATGCTATTCACTGCGTGCTTGGAAGAAGTATTCAAGCTATTAAACTGGGAAAGCATAGGAGTAAAGATCGACGGCGAATATCTCAGCAACCTTCGGTTTGCCGATGGCATTGTTCTATTCAGCAACAATGCAGACGAATTACAACAAATGATTGCGGCCCTTAACAGAGAGAGTGTAAGAGTGGGATTGAAGATTAATATGCAGAAAACAACGGTAATGATAAATAGCCGGGCAAAGGAACAAGAGTTCAGGATCTCCAGTCGGCCTCTAGAGTCTGTGAAGGAGTACGTTTACCTAGGTCAATTAATCACAGGGAGCCCTGATCATGAGAAGGAAACTCACAGAAGAATAAAAATGGGTTGGATCGCATACGGCAGACATTGCAAGCTCCTGACTGGAAGCTTACCATTATCATTGAAAAGGAAGGTGTACAATCAACGCATTTTACCAGTGCTTACATATGAGGCAGAGACTTGGAGACTGACAAAGAAGCTTGAGATCAAGTTAAGGACCGCGCAAAGAGCGACGGAACGAAGCTTAACGTTAAGAGACAGAAAGAGAGCGGTTTGGATCACAGAGCAAACAGGTATAGCCGATAGTCTAATTGACATTAAGAGGAAAAAATGGAGCTGGGCAGGTCATGTAATGCACAGGTTAGTTAACCGTTGGACCATTAGAGTTACAGAACAGGTACCGAGAGAAGGGAAACGCAGTCGAGGACGGCAGAAGACAAGGTCGAGCGATGAAATTAGGAAATTCGCGGGCGCTAGTTGGAATCGGTTGACGCAGGACATGGATAATGAGATCATATCCAATGCAGTGGACATAAAACAGGCTGCTGCTGCTGCTGCTGCTGCTGCTGCTGCTGCTGCTGCTGCTGCTGCTGCTGCTGCTGCTGATGATGATGATGATGATGATGATGATGATGATGATGATTACGACGACGACGACGACGACGACGATGATGATGATGATGATGATGATGATGATGATGATGATTTTATTTCTTATATAGAAAGCATGCAAACTAGGAACTGTCATTGCATTTTAACTATTCAAAACCTTAATTTCTTGCTTTCTAGCTTATACAGCCAGAAAGGTATGCTTAATGCGCCTGGAGGAGGCTCTTCATCTACGTGATTAACCACGAGCAATAAAGCAATTACAGCGGCTAAACGATTTGCTGTAAGCCATGGCTATGAGAGCCACAATAGTCCGACCAAATTTGGCGTAGCCACAGCACATCATTAAAACTCGACTGAAGTTTCTAAGTATGCGTAAGTATACCCCACAATTTCAGTTGGCTCATCCATAAAATTTTAATTGGCCCACACCTAATTTCAAGTTGGCCCACCTCCAAATTTAAGTTGGCCCAACCCTAAATTTCAAGTTGGCGCAGGTCCAAATTGCAGTTGAGCCATCCCTAAATTTCAAGTAGGCCCACCCCCAAATTTCCCTTGACCGACCCCAAGTTTCAAATTTGTCCACCTCCAAATTTAAGCATTTGGCAGGCATTCTCAGGTCATGAACAGCAGTTTGCCATTATCCCTCAAGAGAAAAGTGTATAACACCTGTCTCTTACCAGTACTCACGTACGGGGCAGAAACCTGGAGGCTTACGAAAAGGGTTCTACTTATATTGAGGACGACGCAACGAGCGATGGAAAGAAGAATGATAGGTGTAACGTTAAGGGATAAGAAAAGAGCAGATTGGGTGAGGGAACAAACGCGAGTTAATGACATGTTAGTTGAAATCAAGAAAAAGAAATGGGGGCGGGGGGGGGGGGGGCATGGGCAGGACATGTAATCAGGAGGGAAGATTACCGATGGTCATTAGGGGTTACGGACTGGATTCCAAGGGAAGGGAAGCGTAGCAGGGGGCGGCAGAAAGTTAGGCGGGTGGATGAAATTAAAAACTTTGCAGGGACAACATGGCCACAATTAGTACATGACAGGGGTAGTTGGAGAAGTATGGGAGAGGCCTCTGCCCAACAGTGGGCGTAACCAGGCTGATGATGATGATGAAATTTAAGCTGGGATACGCCAAAATTTAAGTTCGCGTATGCCCAGATTTCAAGTTGGCCATCCCTAAATTTCAAGTTGACACCCCTCCCCCAAATTTAAGTTGGCCGACCCCCATATTTTGAGTTGGCCCACCCCCAAATTTCATTTGGCCAACCCCTACTGTAGGCTTCCCAACGCATTTTTATGGAGCCTTATGTATCCCTATGGGAATTTTCTTTGATGCGTATTACATTTTATTTGGTTTCGATTGTTCCGCAACGCCTATAAAGCTTCCACTCATTTGCATTTATTATAATGATTACATTTCCTAACTTCGCAAGTTACGCATTTTTGTGCCGATACAAGCCATTACACTTCTCGCGTGTCAGGCTGGGGTACTCGTCAAAGAACGCTTACGCATTAAAACACTTTGTACACGTATCGTGTACAGTTTCCACACAGCCCTAGCTTGCCCTTAGAGCCGGCTAGCGTTGATTACACTTGGCCAACTTTCGTCCGGCTAAGCCCTGGAAGCCTAGAGGTCGCGAACCTTGCCGGCGTTATTGCCCTGCCCGTCACGGCCGGAAACACCACCCGCAGCAGGCGTGTCTTCCGTTCCGAGCGGAGGCCTTGAAGCGGCGGCTGACCCAGGTTACAGCCTCATCGATCGACCAGGTGAAACTGGGACACATGGCGGCGGAGAGGAACCTCGCTTTTCTTTGGGCCGCGCAGCCCATTTCTGCATTCGCGGCCAGGACCACTGTGCGGCCGCCCGGTGCGGTAATGCGTGCAAATCAAGGCCAGGCTCCGCGAGCAGAGCTCCGTGCGTTAGACCCGCGCTTTCAAACGACGAGGCGAATCCTGCATCCGAGCGTTCAAAGTGTGAGCGTCTGCTCAAGCTTTCTTTCTTTCTTTTTCGCTGGAAGGTGGGTTCCCTGATCCCCTTCCCATCCACCGCGGCCGCTTGCGGCAAAAAAAGAGGAAAATAAAGAAGAATGCTGACCTACTTTTACGCCGTGTCTAGACCTTTAAGTGAATTTGTTCCGTCGGGGCAATTTTCCCTCACGGAGTTCTGCGTTTCGGTTGTATACGCTATATGTTCAATAGGTAAATATTGTACGAGTTGTGATTGATTGATTGATTGATTGATTGATTGATTGATTGATTGATTGATTGATTGATTGATTGATTGATTGATTGGTTGATTGATTGATTGATTGATTGATTGATTGATTGATTGATTGATTTTATCTCTTCCTTTCGCAAAGGGCTCCGAGTTTTCTGCCAATTAATAAACGAATAAACCATTCATTTGGTCAGGATGGCTCATCCGCGGCTAGCGTGATACTTATTACGATTGCAGCAAAAAGTATACAGGCTGCATTAGCGTCCAAAAGATTGGTTGAGCTTAGAGAAAGAGAGAAAAAAACAGAAAAGGCGAGGATCTTAGTCATAAAACTGTCTAGTTGGCTTTTGATCAGATGGATTTCTCTGAAGTGCACCAAAAGCCCGTCACGCGACAGCCTTTCTTTTATTCCGCTCAAGTTGAAAGCGGCCGGCCATGGCCGGCTGTCGAACCCGCGACCAAACGCTGAGTAGAAGAACTTTATGTTCACTGAAACACCATGGCTGGTCGCGAATAATAAAGGAAGCGCGTTCAGTTTTCGAATAACTTGTTCACTGTCAATTGTCGACACGTTGTCTGATGCCTTGGAAAACAGAACACAGCTCAGGCCACGCTGTGCTTC
Source organism: Dermacentor variabilis (assembly GCF_050947875.1). Taxonomy (NCBI): domain Eukaryota; kingdom Metazoa; phylum Arthropoda; class Arachnida; order Ixodida; family Ixodidae; genus Dermacentor; species Dermacentor variabilis. The sequence continues at coordinate 171,193,684 of NC_134573.1, read as the reverse complement.
CGAGATCTAAATGTCCGTGTGCATTCGGTCACCACTGACGCGTTTTATATTTCAGGATACGGGTTTATTACAACGCGCGTCTCTTTTCTTGCGTGTATGCAAAGAGTTGCTGCTGTCTCAGCACTTTACTAGGTACAGTTGGCCACAAGAGTTTACGGAACAGGGGTTTCATATGCAAGTGTGAATGTCCACTCTGTCCAGAAGAGATGGCGATTAAATCTTTATTTAACAGATAACTGTGTAGGTCGCAAGGGCATCTATGCTCTAAAACAGCTGTTTGGCAAATTTTGTGTCCCGTGAACTTGTGTGGTCAACTGTACTACATATGGCTCGCGTCAGCTGCATAATTTACTAGGCGCAGCTCAATCGCCCATTTTCAAGAAACGCTGCGACTTCGTGGTTTATTATCATGTTCACTGTAACGCAGCTTAAACGACGAGTAGTAAAGCCCATTCTTAATTAAAGCAGAATGCTGCGTCGTTATGGGCATTATATTCTCGCTGTAGACGGAAAATTTAAAATTCACAACAACGCAACATGAAAATCGGTATACAATTCGCGAAGATAATTTATGCAACAAACAGGGCAATTTCTGTCTCAGTTTTAAAAAAAAATACGAAACAGAGAGCTGATCTGAATAACGTCACGTTGATCCCCTGCTGATAATCTACGGGGAATGCCGCTGGCACGCTATCACCCAATCACGCTGCGTCGCTGGCACGCGTCCCATAGCGAGAGCGTCGGTGTGTTTTAAGTCATCCCCGAAAACAAGTCGTTTCGAAGCCCGGTCACGTTCGCCGCTGGCAATTTCCTTTGAATCTCGAATGCGGCTCCAATACTTGCTCGACGACTCCCCACGGACGCGTAAATTATGACTCGCTGGGAGACGCGACTTTCCCTGCTGCCGGCGCCACCTTTTTCTATTCCCACCCAGCTGCGTCCCTAATCTCACGCCGGAGACGTGCTTACAGGGTTTTAAGGACGAGTTATGGAGGACGTATTGCGATTATCTTTTCGTTATGAAAACAAGCCGCTTTGCGCAACCTCCACGGCTGTATCCTCGAAACAACGCGACGTGCAGAATGCGAACGCCATTTGAGACGAAGACCAGCAACCTAACTAATCTTGCACATCACTGTGTGCACCAAGTGCCTAAGTGCCACGCATACGAGAGCTTATACGGGGCGTTGCTAAGAACTGTGTACGTCGTTGTACGGTTCTTAGTGCGGACATAAAAAGGATGGAATACAGACATGTTAACTAAACTTTGTTAAGCTTGCCACCCTAGTCATGGGGAAGGGTCATGAGGGAGTAAAATATAGAGAGATAGAGTAAGAAATGTCTTTAGGTAAATCACTCTATAAGGTGCAGTGTGCAGGGAACTCAAGTCTGTCGCCTTAAGGTATTGAAGTATAGCTCGTGTGGCTTTCTGGGCTGCTGAGCTGCGAGACCGGGCTCGCCTCTTCTTCGGCAAAAGGCCGATCGTCTAGTCTTAAGGAATGCTGTAGAGTCTGCTGTTGTTATTCGAAGCGCGAAGAGTGGCAGAAGAGGGGATCGATAGTCTGCTCACATCTTCGCTGAGCTCACATGGGTGACTCAGACATTCCCAACGCGACACACGCGATACACAGCCAACACACTGGAGGGATTGCGCAGCGTCGTCATGTGCTATACGCGAACTCTAAAACCATGTTAATTTTCTGAAACAACACAGAGACGAGGTCCCGCCTGTGTGAAGCAGATCTACCAGATAAAAGAAAGGCGGCGGATGTCAATGAGCGACCACACGTTGCGATAACAGTGATTGAGATGGAATGGAATTGTAGGCAAAGAACGCTTCGCTTTAGAAATATGCAAGCCCAAACACAGTGTTGAAATGTAAATGATGTGAAGCCCGTCTGAGTTAGCGAAGTAGCAGCAGTAACGTTTGGCACGACTAGAGCCTCATCGCGCCTATTAGTTGTGTGTACCAAAAGGACGAATGACCTGTATGACACTTGTCGAGGAAAGGATGTTGATGACAGATGTGTGCGCAGAGAAGTGGCGGCACGTATCTAAATTCACTTAAGACTTCTGTGAAACTTGTGTCACATCGGCATATGCCCATTTTGGGGGATTTACCATGAACGGGAACATACCCAGTGTACATTTCCAGTGGCGCAAGTTGTCTACTCGTCAAAGCAGGAGCAAGCAGCAAATTGTCTATGCGGGTACACGCCCAGAGAGAGAGAGAGAGAGAGAGAGAGAGAGAGAGAAATCAGTTAAAGACAAATTAAATGCAGTGAGGTTAACCAGGACTGAACCCGGTTGGTTATCCTGCACGGAGAAAATGAGAAAGGATGAAAATATGAAGAAAAGGAGAGGAAGTCCGGTGTTGTCGCCGACGAAGTGATCGTTCTCTGCTATGTATCACAGACGGCTGCTCAGTCCGGTAGCCTTCAGAAATCGCAGAAGCGCTTTTGTGGCCTTCTGAAGCTGTGAAATGCGAGGCCATAGTCCCGATATCTTGTCCAACGAGAACTGTCTTCCGTCTAGCAGATTTGTAGCTGCGCGGAGGTCAATCGTTTCATTTTCAAAGAACGTAAGGTGTTTCGTAGTCTCCTTGATGCCACAGGCACTGGGGCACAAACCCAGTGGTGTGCCAATACTCAGTGGCCCAACTTGCCTATTCGGCAAGAAGCGGCAGCCTGCACCTGCAAAGTGAGGGAAGAAGACTCTGTTTTAAGAACGCAAGGCCTCTTGGCAAGAAGTGTCACGCACTTGCAACAGCAACTTCATGTTTTTCTGGTGCATGACATCACTCACGCATTAGGTCATGCTCATCAGTCGCCGCTTCAAGTGCACGTTGACGAACTCGCGCTAGCAAGCCGCAAATATTACTGCCTGCGTGTTTGGTACAACGCGCTGACGTCACGCCATCTAGCACGCTCTCCGCGAATTATGACTGTTCCCTCCAAGATTTCGGTGCGCACGCACCTTTTGCCTCCTTTTCCGCTCTTGTCGTTGCTGTTGTTTTATACGTAACCTGAAATTGCAACACAAAACACCGCGCAATACAAACAACTGTTAACACCGAGAGTGGCTCACTATCGTAAGTATAATTATGCGTAGCTAGAGATCCAGGAGGCGCATAAAACACGATATGCCGCAAAAAGGAGGTTTCGTAAACCAGTGCAAACATAATTGTGGACATGTGCGCGAAATGCTAGGGACAATTTTGTGCAGTGACTCACATTCGTTTGTTTTTGTTCTTTCTTTCTCGTTTTTTTTTTCTTTCACTCCTCTAAGTGTGAGTGTATGTGGGCTCTAAAATTGTTCTTTTTGTTTCTGATTATTATTATCTTTATTTAATTTAGTTTTTATTTTAAACGAAATTTGTTTCTTTTTTTGCGTGTATAAGTGAAATGTGAATAGGCGGAGGTGTACTCTCCGTTAAGCCAGCCTCTCCATTTAAGCCCAATTTAAGCCTACATACCTGCTAAGTATGTGTGCATGTGTAGCAATCGCACACAGCAAATCTTTCGCCTAACGCATAGCTGCTGTTAGCTTCGCGCATCATTGGAATGACTATGAAAACATTGTGCCTCCCACACTACCAGTGCAAACATACGGGGATCAAGAACACCGAGATGAAGCACTGCTTGTGCTTTATCCCCATGGGCGTCGTGTTCCACGTCGCTCTGCGTAATTGCCTTTGTTCCAAGCGAAGGAGAACACGCGACTATAAATGACAGACGGGCGCCGGCTCTCCTCGGGAACAGTTCGTTTCATGCTCGGCACAACATCCAGCACACTGCTCCGCTGAGAATCGGCGCTGCTGGATCAGTCAGTCGTTGGATTCGTGCCACTCGCATACGCCCCTTTCGCTCCGCCGTTTGAAACTACGGGACAGTGCCAGCAAGCGCGGATTTCAGTTTTCTCGTGTGAAATATCCTCCGAGCTTCGCAGTGAATACGAATATTACAAAAAGGAGGCTTTAGAGTACAACAGAACGCTGTGTAAAAAAACTCAACAGCGTTCTTTTCCTCTTTCATCTTCTTTCTGCTCTCCTATTTTATTTGTTAGAGCGCGAACTTTCATGTTATACTGCTGAAAACGTATGTTTGTTTTTCTTTTGTTGTACAAATAAACTTCAAACCTAAACTTAACAATAAATGACCGTGTTCTCGCTTTCTCTGTAAGTTTGCTTGAAGTTAACTCCTCCTCGCTTTTGGTTTCCGTATTTACGGCTGACCCCGTATACCTTCACGTTACCGCTGAAAGACCGCCTGCCGTTGTCCTCCACGTCGCGGAATTCCCTTGTTCGTCAAATTACGCTAACGTTGAACGAGGGGGAACTAGAACGCCGGGCACCAATAAACGTTTATTCTGGCCGCCTACCCGCGCCGCTGCGACGGCTAGATACGCATCCGGTGTAACGAGCACCTTACCCGCGCCGACTCACCGGCAAAATCGCCCGCACATCGCCATGCCAGCGCCTCGACGTTACGCGTATACATTTATTCCCACGCGCGTAAAAGTGCTCTGTACAAGGGCGGGTCACCGAGATCGTACGCTGATAGGGGCCCTCGTTGAGAGCCACCATGCCGCCTCATCTGTTTCCACCGTACTTTCGGCCACCATGGGTGTTGTCTATGTCCTTCCTCTTGATGGAGGCATGCGGTGGCACTTTACTAGCATGCAGCATCATTGCCAGTGCTACAGTGTTACTCCCCGAAGGAATAGTACGGCTGCCTGGCACTGGCCAGAGGACGCTGCGAGGTTTCCATTGATCACCCAGCGTTGCCGACAGGGGCCGCTGGGAACGCGAAGAAAATGAGGCGCCATTCCGAACGATAATGGCTGAAGTCTCTTCGTTCGTCCGAGCGTTACCCACCGAGCTTTGTCGAGCTGAAGCTCACGGGTGTTCTGATCTCGATCGCAAACATGTCTAGTCATATGCGGAACGTGCTCACTTTCGACATTTTCGCATCTCTCGGACACGTTTGACGCGTTCGCCTTGCATCAGGCGACCGGAGCTGTCGAAGTGACTGTTTATCGCGTCCACCCCTTTTTGCTTCCGTGCACCGTTAACTAGGTCTTGTGTTTTAGCACTGCTGTAAACTCTGAAAACTTTCAGTGCGTGCTGCCTATGCGGACCAGGGATTCCGCGACAAAGGCGATTTTCTTTTCTGCCTATGAATGTGTCTTACAATTGAGGATTGCAGTCAAAACTTTGCATTGTGAACTTTCAAGAGAACTGGCCGATTTCAGCTTGTGCGTCTGAATTAGGAAAAAATTAAGCTTTTTCGCCGCGCCTGCGGTCGCCGCTCGATAGCAGAAGATAGAACTGGGTCTAACAGATAGCGGTGGACCACTCGAAGGCAAGGTTTAAGTACTGTTTAGAACCAGCGATAACGACGATGACGTCGCGACGAACGATGGTACGAAGACTCACGCGTGGCAGACCAGCTATCGAATCCTGCGTGGATGGGGACGAATGGGTGACCGGCGCTGAAACTTTGCGTGCTAACAGTAGCCTCGTTGCCGTAACACGGAGCCTATCGTGTGCGGAGGAAAGCTTTCCGTAACACATGCTGCTCTTTCGCCTCAGCAAGTTCACCGCTTATCTTGAGGCACATATGTCTATCTCCTGACCTGACTGGGCACCAGCGCGCTATAACGTAGGAGTGCATACGCTCCTCGCAGCGCGCATGTCCGTGAACACACGTTGGCTGGACGCATCGCGCTAAAGCGAGCGGTGATACAGGTGCGCGTCTGTTATCGTTAAATACGTCGTGCCATGTTTGCGGCTCTCCTACCGAACGGTGTCAGTATATTTCAGTTGGGCATTCAAAACTGCTGTAGACACTCCTGGCCAGCGCTAGTTCCAATACACGTTTCTTTCTTTTTCTTTCTTTTTTTTTTGAACCTTTCTTTGGTTAGAGAAACATGATAAACAGGAATCTGGTGCCTGTGACAAATTTCACAAAACTTGAATGATGCATGCTATGCTTAAGTGCTATTGCTGTAGAAGTAATTTTCAGCATTCGTTCCTCTTTTCAAATAGAGCTCGAGTGAGTGAGTGAGTGAGTGAGTGAGTGAGTGAGTGAGTGAGTGAGTGAGTGAGTGAGTGAGTGAGTGAGTGAGTGAGTGAGTGAGTGAGTGAGTGAGTGAGTGAGTGAGTGAGTGAGTGAGTGAGTGAGTGAGTGAGTGAGTGAGTGAGTGAGTGAGTGAGTGAGTGAGTGAGTGAGTGAGTGAGTGAGTGAGTGAGTGAGTGAGTGAGTGAGTGAGTGAGTGAGTGAGTGAGTGAGTGAGTGAGTGAGTGAGTGAGTGAGTGAGTGAGTGAGTGAGTGAGTGAGTGAGTGAGTGAGTGAGTGAGTGAGTGAGTGAGTGAGTGAGTGAGTGAGTGAGTGAGTGAGTGAGTGAGTGAGTGAGTGAGTGAGTGAGTGAGTGAGTGAGTGAGTGAGTGAGTGAGTGAGTGAGTGAGTGAGTGAGTGAGTGAGTGAGTGAGTGAGTGAGTGAGTGAGTGAGTGAGTGAGTGAGTGAGTGAGTGAGTGAGTGAGTGAGGAAAAGTAGAAGGAGAAGTTGTAAAGGCAGGCCATGCAGAGTCATAAAATTTCGTTTCTTACCCTACACTCGGTGTGACGCAACGAAACTTGATAGGCGTAACATTAAGAGGAAAGAATACAGCGATGTAGATTATAGTGCCAATAAGGGTAGCCGATATTCTAGTTGAGATTAAGAGGGAATAATGGGGGGGAGGGGGGGGGGCGTTAGGCCGATCGCGTAATACAGGCAACCCTAGGTCCATCAGCCTTACAGAATAGGTACTGGGGGAAGGCAAGCGCAGGTAGACAATTGCAGATCACTAGAAATTAGGAAGTTTACAGACATAACATAGTGTCAACTAGCACGAGGCAGGACGAATAACAGGAGTGTTTCTAGCTGCAGGCGGACAAGCTGTGGACAATATCCACTTATTCGAATGACCTTCCTTGGCAGCAAAGTTTGTTAAACATTTACCTAAATGTTGTACTCATCCTTAGACTAAGTGCGCGCAAGCGGGGTTTGTCGCAATCGCACTAAACCGCCGGCAAGCTCATTCGTGCTCGTAAAGGTAGGTGCCGAACAAAGGTCGCGTGCGCATAGGAGACAAGCTAGAGAACCGCCGTGACATCGGTGTCACTTCTTCGGCCTCCCTATATATAAGCTGCTTAGAAAACTGGCGCATTGTTCACATCGTTGTCCTGGCTGGAGCACGCCAGTTCTATCTTTTGCGTGCGCTGCACGGATTTGACGGGGAAACAGCGAAGGAACCCAGCCGTAAAATGTTTACGCGGTCGAGGCCATGGCACGGCACGTGTAGAGTCGCATCGCTGGATAGCGTCAGCTGGCGCGTTTTCATTTTTTTTCCTGTTTTTTTTTTGCTGTCTTAATTTTCGTTCGTTGCTAGCTTATCAGTCTATGTCTATCAGTCTGGGCAGTGCCGCTTTGATAGAGTACAGGAACAACGCGCCGTAGGCGGGGTGGGGCATCTTTTTTCCTTCGCCACAGGTCGCCTCTCGGTGTCGTGTGGACGTTTGCCCAAAAATGGCGCATGCTGGCGTCCTTATCTGTTCAAATCATGTGCTTGTCATTACGTTTACGAGTTTTCTGCGGGGAAAACCGAGGGCGTGTTTCCGTGTTTGCGCCATCGCGCCGTGGTGGATGTTTTTGTCGACGGTGTATAACCAGTGTGACCCGTTGGGGGCGAAGAGCTCAGTTTGCGAAAAGCTATTTGCAAAGCTTTTGCCGCGTTGTCGTTTGAGGCCTTCAGCCGAGCACGCAACGCTGCGGGCTTTCTTCTCGCCGAGCCCATCGTCAGATGCCCGCATCCTGAGCAAACGGAAGTGCCGTGGACTGGTGTCTTACGAAGGATCGTAAAGTTTCCAATGTGGAATTTTCCTACGCCGAGCCAGTCCAAAAATATGCGGCACCTATGTTAAAATTTTACTTTGGTTGGCGTAGTGCCCCGGGTTCTGTCTGCCTTTTCACCAGCACCTATTTTCATCATTAAGGCGTTCAAAATATCATGATACAGTTGTGGCACTCGGACACACGGGTGTCTAGGTGTTTGTGTGGGGATAGTGATTGATTGACTGATTGAGTGAGTTAGTTAGCTGGTTAGTTAGTTAGTTAGTTAGTTAGTTAGTTAGTTAGTTAGTTAGTTAGTTAGTTAGTTAGTTAGTTAGTTAGTTAGTTAGTTAGTTAGTTAGTTAGTTAGTTAGTTAGTTAGTTAGTTAGTTAGTTAGTTAGTTAGTTAGTTAGTTAGTTAGTTAGTTAGTTAGTTAGTTAGTTAGTTAGTTAGTTAGTTAGTTAGAGTGTAGACATCTGCGTGACTTTCAGTACCCGTGGGAGTGGTGACAGAGCATGTATTACTGCGTCAGCTTTGATATCTTATCGATAAGACAAAACAAATTCTAATCCCTCGTATCATTGTAAGCTGAGATCAACGAGTAGCCTCTTTTTGTCCGTGGTGCATGCCGAGCAACTCCTATTTAACGACTACCGCTGCCGATACGATCAAAAACTGCCTCTCTAATTGCACCTCACAATAACGAGCTGCTCTCTGCAAAAGACTTCCTACTTGTTCGTTTCGCTTCATTACAAATCTAAGTATAGCGAAGGCTCGTCATAGTTCCTCGTACACAACAAATCTTTCTTCCACGCCAGCGCTGGTATAAACATGCGATTAATGCTTTGGAGCACTGTCAACAAGCGTGCATATTGTCGGAACTTCGACTTCTTACTCGTCGCAGGAGCAAATTCCGCCTCGTCTCTGCTGCCTTCTGAGAATCATCGTTATTTTCCCTGCACGTTTTATCGAGGGCCATAATGATCGACTGGAACGTCTTTCCTCCGACAGAGTTATTCACCTGAGTAAAAAAGAAGGAAGAAGCTTATTTCTACGCGAGTACTTTCGCTGCCACGTCACCTAAATGCAGAACATGCAAGCCATCATGTAACCGAGGTGTGCTTCGTCTGTGCTTTCTGATTCTGTTTTTCTCTGGTTCTGCATGCTCGAAGTTATTCTCCGAGCTCGCGCCACGCATTCGCTGCAAGAGGACGAATGCATTGGCAGCCGCCGAAAAAAAAAAAAGCAAAGAAGGGCCAATCGTGGGAACACAGTGCGATGCGTGCAGACCTTACTTCCAAGCGCCGGGGCGCCCAGGAAGTAAACACCGATGCGGCGAGGAACGTTCGCGGAAACGATGGAGGCTTTTTTGCTCGATTCTGTCTCGCGCAGAACAGCGCTTACGGGCGCTACGTGCAGGAGAGAAGATATGGAACTACGCGAAGCAGAACGGGGC